>NW_004524755.1:334891-336566 GCF_000260255.1 Octodon degus | reverse complement strand
TCTCCTTATCCGTCATCTTGGGTGTGGCAGCAAAGCCTCGAGCCTTATTTTTAAATGCCTTAATATTTGTATTATTGTATCGGAAGCACAAAGTTTGTCCACTGTTGCATTAATTTCTTTCTTTCTTTTTTGTTTTAATGTATTTAGGCCAGGGCCTATAGGGTCTCACTACTCAGACTCATAGTAAATGCTCCTTTCTTCAGCGTCCCAAGCACTGGGATCACAGGTGCATGCCACCATGCCCAGTCTCAATCACTATCACAGTGCCCCCTGGGGGTGGGACTGGCATGGCATGCCGGGGATTGAACCCTGGCCTTTGTGCTCTGCCTAAGCAGGCACTTTAGTCCACTGAGCTGTCTGGCCAGCTCTTACATTGACTTCAAATAGGAAAAAGAGCTAATGTTCAAAAGAACCTAGGTAACCCAAGTCCTATGGTAAATGTGAAAGATAAAGAGCTATTAGAATAAATTAAATATGTACTGATTTTTATTCATCAAAAATTTATTATACATTCACTACATGTCAGGTACTCTAGGTACTGGAAATATAATTTAGATAATATTCAATATCTACTATCAAGAAAATTCTCAGATTTTTGATGACAAAATAAATGCATTTTCAATAAGATTATACTACTTTCATTAAATTTTAAAGTAAAATCCTCAATGTGAAAAAACTATGGTACAACAGTAGATGCAGACAGTAAACTTACCGGATAATTTGTGCTCACTAATAGAAGCCACTATTAAGCTTTCAGTTCTATAAATGTGTGCACTGAACTTGGAAAAATATCTCTGCTAGAATTCATCCATCAGTGTGACTTTAGACCTAGCTGATACAGGAAAAGCTGTGACCTTTCATCCTACAGTGTGCATAGTGATGACTGTGACCATCTTCACGAGGGATTGTCCCATGGGAATGGTCACTGGTCAGTATTGCTAGTGTTCTCCATGCACATTCAACCGCACATTTAGAAGTGTTCTGATAATTTTCCTGGTATGTAGCTGAACCCAGAAATACTTCCAAGTTTATGGTATGGGAAGAAGACAAAACAAACTCTCTTCAGATGATATAGTGTCTCGTACACACAGAGGAGTAGAAGGATATTGCCCACATTACTCTTAGTTCAGTTGTTTAAGCATTTCCTTTTCTTTCTCATAGAAGCATGGAGATTTTTGTTCTTGTGCTCACACCAATATCTCTGCCCCTTTTTAGTTCTTTTTCAACTTCAGCTACATGGAACATCACTTAAGTTCACAAAACTCAACTCTTTCATCTAGTTTTCTTTCAGTCCCATTGTCCAACATAATCCCTGCCCAGCATGAACTGTATTTCTAAAATATCTTTGTATTCTTGCACTGATTATTGAAAGTCTTGGAAGCAACGACCTAAGCCTTTGTTTGGCTTTTGTTTTACTTTCTTTTTTTTTTTTTTTTGACGTAATGTTTATTAGCACATGTTAGTTATACTGATCAGTGGCTTTCATTTTGCATAATTGTACCTGAACATAACACATTTTTATCACACTTACTCCTTTCCCCTTTCTTTCTCTTTCTCTCCCCTTGGCTCTTTTAACCAGCTCTTTGTAGATACAGATATTGAGTTTTACACAGTAACTGGCCACTTGCATACAAAATACTGAATGACAAGTTTTTTTTTCACGTATCTAAAAGTA
>NW_004524755.1:332257-333856 GCF_000260255.1 Octodon degus | reverse complement strand
CAATACCTCAACACCCATTAGCAAGTTAGGGCACTAGAAACCACTAATAGGACAAAGAATGGGATTTTTCTTACTTGACTCTATGGAGGCACCATAGAATTGGGGTTTTTCAGTTTTAATAAATATGGATCTGTAAACAGGAAGGATGGATACAAGAGAAAAAAATGATTTTTGGGTGAGGAGGAAATGACATAATGACATTTAGGCAAACATTAGCATATGCTATAAATAGATATGAAACTGCTATTTGGCTGGCCTGAAATTTCAGATATTCCAGATACAAATATCTGCGACCATCAAGAGACACAATTTAAATCTAAACTTTGACACATTATTTTTAAAAAAGTTAATGTGTATTAACTTTCTTCTAGTGCCTCAAGAGTGTTTCATTCTTGAATAGCTCTTTGCCTTTCAGCCTTATTGTAATCATTAATTCCAAATTTTAGATTTGACAGAAGGGTGTAATAATTAAAATACAAATGCTGTATTCTTTTTGGTCAGGACTTACTCAACTTTGCTTAAAGGGGCAAATACTTTTATATGTGGAGTGAAATTTAGGACTTGTCCAATTACTTTTTGGGTGACTTTTTTTTCTTATAATAAAATGTCAGTAATTTCTGGACTAAACCACAGCCTCATTAGAGTAAATGTCCAGATCCACATAAAATGGGGAACTGCCCTTATAGTTAATCCTTATATTCCCCAAGCTCTGCCTTCCCTCAGGCAGAACACCTGCAGTGGGCAGAGGGTATCTTTCTCTCCTTGGGTTTTCACTTGTATTTCTCCTTCCCATATTAGGTTGCCTTTTAGCTCCTCTAGCATTGAGTTTGAGACAAAGGGAAATAAGCAGAAAGATGTTTCTTAGTTGATAAGTGCTGTTGTGATCTGTGTGCATTTGCTAGGATTGAGAATTGTGCAAGGGTAGTGTTTCCCTCTAACCTTCTTGGGAATCTTGTACCGTTTTCTTAACTGGGAACATTTAACTGCACTTCCCTTCTGCTGTGGCGTATCACTTTTTCTAATTGTGTAAATGACCAGTCACCTACTTTCTCTATTGAGACTAAAGAGTGAATTTCTCAATGATCTCATTCTCAGCAAGAAACACTCTTCTCTACCTTAGTTGTAAATCCCCGGATGTGTCCCCTCTGCCTCCTCACCTCTAGAAGAAAAAGACAAGCCAATGTGTTTTGGTTGTCTTCTATAATTGCATTTAGAAAACAAAGATGGATAAAAGTACTCTGAAGATGGAGAGGAGAAAGACGAACATATATGACATTATTTACAGTTGTAAACAGATTATGTCAGTAAAATAGTAGTTCCATTTTAAACATCTTTGCCCATTTAGAAATCCAGTTAGAGATTAGAGTAATAATTTCTTTCTCCAAAATTACTATTTGAGGTTTGTAGAGATAATTTCACCACAACTGAGTAGTGGAGGCTTACACCTGGAAACACTCTAACTTTCACTGGTGGGAGAGTGGAGAAACTTTTGTTTATGGGCAGCTGAAGAACTGGCAAAGCAAATTGAAATAATAGGAAAATAAGAGATGAAAAGTTAAAACTAGACAATGACCTGAGATGCACACTTGAGATGAGAGT
>NW_004524755.1:329404-331636 GCF_000260255.1 Octodon degus | reverse complement strand
TTCACCTGTTTTTTTTTTTTTTTTTTTTTTTTTTTTTTTTTTTTGTGTGTGTTTCTGTGTGCGTGTTTGTGTGGTACTGTGATTGAACCTAGAGCCTTTGGACTGAGCTATATTCCCTGCCCCCTTTTACCTTTTGTTTTGACACAGGGTCTTGTTAAGTCACCAACTTGCCCAGGATAGGCTCAAACCTGCAGGCCCCATCTCAGCCTATAGGAGGCCTGGAGTTCCAGGTGGGGCCACCACATCCAGCTTCTTTCTCCTACTTAAAAGACTCTGGCAACAATATAGTGGAAGGATAATGGATTGACTCATAATTGTCTTTATTTTAGTTAAAATGAAAAATATTAAAATTATAGCTGCAGCCTTCTGTACCATTAAAGGATATAGTTGAAAGAAAATGCTTTCCTAGAGAAAAAATGTGTAATGCAAATAAATTAGAATTAGACAGAATTTTGTTTTGAGTTGTTTATTTTTTGGTCTTCGAAAATTAAAAGTAAACTTTCCCGTATAAATTGATTTCAGTATAGTTTTAGTGAACAGTATCTTTAAAATAACTGCATGCTACATTGGAGTCATTTGATTTTTGGTGAATACAAACATTTAGATTTCAAGCATCCCGACATTGGGTGTTTTGTTGCTCTCTTTTTAAATAACTGTGGACAATTACATTGGACTGTTTTATTATTTGCTTTTATCATTAAAAGATTCCCAGGGGCTTTACTTCTATTTGGTTGTACATTTTAGTTATTTTACTTTCTGTAATATTTCTTGCTTAGAAGTTCACATTTAAGTTTTTTGCAAGTGGGGAATGACAGATGATTTCTATGGTGTCATATTTAAGCCAGTAGTAGGGAATTGTAGTTTATATTTGGTGAGTCAGCATACTTCAGATAAGAAGAAAACAATTTCACATAGGAAAACTGAAGGAAGAACTGTAGAAATATTGTTTAGGGATTGGATTGCCAAAAACAGCAAGCTTGCACTGGGGTTGAAAATGTAGTTTTTGGCACATTCCTAGCATTTTGACAATAGATTGTGGTGGCAAATGTGGTAACATCAGTTTTACCAGACATGAAGAAAATAAAGGGGTGGAAACTTGAACAAGTGTTCCTTGTCCATTATTTAGGGATACAACTGCTACATTATTGTTATTATTGTTGTTGTTGTTGTTGTTGTTGTTGTTGTTGTTGTTGCCAGAGTGAAAGCCTCATTATCTGTTAAATAGGAAGTCCAGCATTTTTCCTTGAAGCCCTGTCTACCTGCACACTCCAGTCTTTGGAATCTTACTCTGCCAGTGCAGAGCGGTGTTCTTCTAGAAGAGGCCACCCAGTTCACCAGTCTTCCAGGCAGGGGAGACAGACTTCTCAGGGGCTCCTAGAAGTGCCTGCACCATCATGGCATAAGGCCCTGCTGGCCCTGGACGTGTGACAGTGACCTCTGGCTTTAAGTTTCATTCTGCTGGGTTCTGATTTCATTTATATGCTAGAATATTCTTCAAACTCTGAAATGAAGCCAGTTAAGAGACAGTTGATGACAAAGGAGCTACAAACCGCAGTAGAGGGTTTCAGGATAAATCCTGAGAGGATTTGACTGACCTTGTCAGATAAAAAAGTTACTTTGCTTGTTGCTTTATCTTGGTCTTAACCATCCAGCAGAAAAATGTAAAAATGAAGTATAAAAAGGAAAGCCATATTAATAGGCTAAGCTGTAAAAGGCTCAAGTCAACAACTTCTGACATTGCCAGTCCTACGATAACCCACTACCTTATGGACTACTGGATTATATGGGAATATTTTGTTGAATTCACACACCTACAATATTTAAATGACAATGGAATACCCATCTCTGACAAAACTAAAGAAAAAAGCGATACAAATGGAGAACCATTTTGTACCTGTATATACAAAATAGTTAGGATAGATAGCTATTTTCTCTTAATTCAGTGAATAGAAAGATTTGTACTAATATTGTTTGTGGACAGGATATCATGTCTGCATCTTGTACTATGACTAACCACTATGAAGACAACAATATGTAATGTATTAATTATTGAAACTGTCCTACTAATCAGCTTTGAAACTATCTTGTTGCTATTTGTTTCTCAATAAAATTATTAAAACCAAACCAAACAAACAAACAAAGAGACAGTTGAAGAAATCCCACAATAACATGATGGTGTTAGTGAGAAGGGGGAGAAGGCAGAGTTACAGGCATGGTGTTTTTTTTTTTAAG
>NW_004524755.1:316818-329069 GCF_000260255.1 Octodon degus | reverse complement strand
AAAAGAAAAGAAAAGAAAAGAAATGTGTTAATTTTAAATACAATATCTCATTCAAAGGATTCAAAGAGAAGTGGAGTGATCATCAGTCGTCATTATGCTAAAAGGGTTCACTGGGAACTTTCAAAATCTTCAAGTTTTTCTTTAAATAATTTTTTGGATTATATAAAATATGGGAAATTTCCAGTGTGGGTACATAAGAAGTCTGTGTTCCACGAAAGTCAATCCTTTGGTAATTCAGTGAGAGATGCTCAGAGTTTGTTGAAAGAATACGAGGATCCCTCTTAGCTCTATGAATAATTCTCAGGATCCTTACAGTGATGGGTGGACAAACGGCAGGAAGAGAAAACAGCCAGTAATCCACCAGAGGACTCATACAGTGGAAAGGGCATGAGAGGGCAAATGAAGGGGCGTGTCCAGATCACGGCCGTGCAGTTTATATGCTCTTGCAATCTGGTTCGGGTTATATAATCCGTAACATTCACATATGCTCAAGGAGGAAAATTACATATCCTGATTTTCCAAAGAAATGTAAGAAGTGCAACATTTTGGGAATGCTTTTCATATATATGAATGTAAAGTAGATAATATAAAGTCCTTACTACTACCAGCAGTTTGCTTCATGTCACATGTTGCATGAATGAGCATAATTTGTAAACACATCACATGTTGGCCTGAGGATGTGGCATTTTAGTAGAGTGCCTACCTGGCTTGCACAAGGGCCTTGGTTTGATTCTCAGCACCAAACCAAGCAAAACATGAAACTCCCAACAAGTAGAAAAACAAACAGCCTAGTATATTGGAGAGTTTTTTAAAAGTACATCAGTGGAATCTTACATGTATATGCAAACACACCCAGGGACACACACACATTGTCATATTTGAAATATGAACATGTAGTAACAATAAAGCTTTGTACTACGTTTTTTTTAAGTTTTTTTTTTTTTTTGGTGGAACCAAGGATTGACCTCAGGCCCTTGCACTTGCCAGGGAAGCGCTTATTCTACTGAGCCATTTCCCCGGCCCCTGTACTAAATTTTTGTGGTTATCTGATACTGAAGCATTTAAAAAAGAGCATGTTTGTTTATTTTTCTTTCTTTCTATAACTTGCATACGTGATAAGAAATTCAGTTTAGAAACCAATTGAGAATAAAAATTACTCAATTGCATTTATTGCTAACAACAAAACATTTAACTCCTTCTGGTCCATGAACTGCAACTGAGCAAATATTGAGCAGAGTTCTCACCTTTAAGCAAATTAAGCAAGGACCTGAGCTGGGGGCCATGGTTATTCAGCCAACTTAAAGTTAGAAGAGGTGGGGTGCAATGTCCCAATTCAATCTTCCCAGAAGAACGAGGGAGATACTAAAATCTGAGAGGACATAATGGATGATCTTAGAACAGGTTCCTGGACAAAAGTCTCCTGATCTTTACTCTTTGTTTTAGAAATCTGTGCTCTTTTTGTAAACTGTCAAAGAGTCTATACCACAGTGAAATTCTCTCTCTAGACTATGCGATGACAAAGAATGCTGGGAAAATCCATGCCGACCAATACTGTGTTGATTTTAGTCTCTACAGCAATTATACAGTGAGTACATGATAATGAAAATGATCTATATGGTTTTCCGGGGCTGCAGTTACAAAGCTGTGGCTTGTCACAATTAAATCGAGTCTGTTTTTCTGAATTTTCCTGGATCTGAAGCTTATTCCTGTTGCAAGCCTTCCACAGTAAGTGATACTACCTCTGCACCTGAAATCCATTTACGTTCTCCACTGCCCATGGGGGTGTGATTCGTCTATGCATTGTCTGGAAATGACCAGCTCCGGCTTCCAGGGCACCAGGCCATCGAGATAGTCGGTGGTAGTAGCCGATTCTCTCCCAGATGTTCCAGCCAGACACTTCCCAGCTTCAGGGCAGGAAATGCTATTTAACAATTGAGATCTTACTTTCCGATACAGATATCCTAGCAGATGGTCTCTTAGATATTCAAGAAAGAGCATGATCTGAAAAATGTTTTCATGGGAACCATTCATACAACCACTAAAATATTCTAGCTAGACAAAATTTCATCCAATTCTTCCAAATACATGCTAAAAACCCAAAGAAACATTGCCATTCATCTATAAGTTACATTTTGAAAGTTTGTCTATTTCTAATGAATTGCTCTTTTTTCATGTAAATGTGGATCTTCTCTAAAGTTGCATGTCTTTTAGCATACGTAGATCTAAAATTATAATTTTAGTTATTTTAAGGGAATCATGGAAAATCTACAGAATTACATGTACTCCCATATCCACATGAATAAAACACATTTGAATCGAACAGAAAAATACTATAAAAATTAAAAAGGACAGAGAGAAAAAAGTAAACACTAATGGTTCCTTTCAGTAGACCAGCAGAAATCAGCAGTACTATTATCCAAGCTGTGCTATGTATAGACATATATACTTCTGCTTCCTTTTCTTCTTTCTTTTTGCCTTTCCCTCCTCCCAGTTGTTCCTTCCTTTTACACTCCCCTCTCCATGAACAAATCTATCCACATTCACACCAGTCTTCTTTGATCTCTTCTACACTGCAGGTAATACATCTCCCACATAAAAGGCAAAATTTTTATTTATTTATTTATTTGGTACAGGATCTTGCTACACAGCGTAGACTCATAGTGATTCGCCTGTCTCAGCCTCCCCAGCACTGGGATTACAGATAGGTTCTACCATGTTCGGTCTTGGTGGCTGGGTTGGCGCAGGGCCAACATGACATTTGGTGTTGGGGATCTAACCTGGGTCCTTGCACTTGCTGGGCAGGTGCTTAGACTGCCAAGCTATCACTTGGGCCAAAAGGAAAATTTTAATTTATATTGTAAACTAGTGATATTTGAGCTACTTTCATAAGTGCTTTGAATAATAGTTTTTCAAATTATAAGGACTTTTCTTGTTATTACTTTTTGATATCATTTGAAAAACAGAAGAAATTTGAAAAGAAATTGGATACAAAAATAGGCAGAATATGTTGTCCAATAGAATTGAATGAATGAGGGGCAGCAAGATAGCTTAGTGGTCTAAAGTGCCTGCTGAGGCAAGCTAAGTCAGGTTCAGAGGACTGAGGTTCGATCCCTGGCACCACATGCTGCACCAGCCCCTGTGCTCCTCCCTCCTAAAAAAAAAAATTGAATGGAGGAGTAGCAGGAAAATGCTCAGATATGTGCCTTTTGATTTTTACTTTGATTTTTTAAATTTTTATTTTATTTTTTTGTTTTACCAGCATGTCTCCTCCAAAGGTCCAAGACTTGGGAAGAACGAAAAAGTGTCCCTTCAAAGTCAACGGAAAGACACATCTATTTGGGAATATTATTGAAAAAGCCTCAACAAAGTTTGAGACATCAAAATCAACTACTCAATGATATGCACCAGCACTTCCAGGATGTGAGTAATTTAAACTCCTGCAGTGACTAGAATACAGGTGAGGCGTTTCACATTGGTAGAAGGGTGTTGCTTGTGGTAGAACTATTGTCCATCTGCATCCAGGGGTTCTCGTGGTGTGTTTCAATAATTAAAGCTTAACTTTTATATTTGTTCCGAGGCCCACAGAGTGCATCTCTTATGTCTGTCTACATTTTCTAGTAGAGAAGAAAGCGAAAGTGATCAGGAATGATGAATAAAACACTTATAGAATATCCCACTTAGAGATCCTTTGTGGACTAATAGCACTTAAAATACAGATTTCTAAATAAATTAGAAAACCTTCATATATTAAAATAAAATAGGGACCGGGGAGATAGCTCAGTAGAACAAGCGCTTGCCTGGCAAGCTCAGGGTCCTGAGTTCAATCCCCGGTTACACACACACACACACACACACACACACACACACACACACACACTAAAATAAAAAATAAAAAATAAAAAAAAAATAGCCAGATTTTCCAACTGATTTTTTAAAAATAGCCAGTTAAAGCCCATGAATAAAGGAAAAGTGGGCCTCACAGTAGGTTGTGCATAAAATCAATTTCAGGATTTTCTGCATCATAAAGATGGTATCTCTCTGAATGCATGCACAGTGAGATAAAGGGTTCAAGACACATTTAAGAGGTCATCTTAAAAGTAATCTTCAGTCCATGCTTATGATTTTATGTTGTCTAAGGCATTGGGGATGCTTCCATTAATTAGATATTAAATAGCTAAGACACAGAAGAGGAAGATTTTCCTGTCACTTGTGATCAGGTAAACCTCACTGGAATCCTCCATTTCTCAGATGAAGCATGTCCCTCTCACAATTCTTTGAAGTTATCACCTTTTCAGAACCTTGCTTTGCAACTCTCTCCTTCCCTGGCTTGGGTGCAAAACATTGCCACTGTGGGACATTAGACAAATGCAGACACAGCAGGTTCATTATTATTTTAGTTAGTTCACTAAAGTTCTGTGGAGGTTCTGAACAGCAGACACAATATGAAGGAGTGACTGTTTTTCCATGTGGCTTCAACCCAGGTTTCACTTTTTGAGACCAACAGCTTTCCCAACTTCGGCTTCTACAACAAGCTGCAATAGTTCCTTTCTTGGGGACCTGATGTATTCAAGCTTTAGTATGCTTCTTCACCAGTGGTTTCTCCTACTGGCCACCTTTCTACCTGATGAGAATTCTGATCTTAGCCACCTCTGATTCTTACCAGCCCTTTGCCCCGTCTTTTCCACAAAGGTTATTTTTAAGAAGTATTTATCATCCATCTATTGACCCATCAATCCCTCTCTCACCCTCTATTCATGTATGGGAGAGGAAGATGAGGGGAAGAAAGAGAGAAACACTCCCTTTTTCTGATTTCTATATTTCAGTGGACATGCAAATGCTATGTGTGATGTATAATGCATGACAATAATTTCACATAATGAGGTAACAGAAGTAACTGCTTCATATTAGCTGTGCTACAGAAAAAAAATACCAGGCTTAGAAAGATTTATTATTCCTTTGTACACACATTTTTTGGGCTTATCTATGTGTCATTCTTGCATTGCATTGTTGGACAAAAGGAGTCCTTAGTATAATGGAGCAGATACACCTTCTTACCTTAATGAAGGAAAATAGAGCTAATGTTTTTCTGTTTTATAACAATTAAGAAATAATTAGGCACCACATTTACCTCTTTCAATTTTTTGTCTTTTCTACCCTGTGGAGCAATCTGTCACTTTAGTTTTGTTTATGATCCCTTTACTCCTCAGTGAGATCCTTTTAAAAGTAGCTGTTATTTGTCCTTTGTCACCCCTGGCTTTCCACTCTGCTAGAAGCCGTTAGTAGCAATTGAAACTGATTGCTAAGGAGCACTGTACAGTTCCTGACCTTGGCTTGACTTCTTCCGATCTTGGATTACAGAGGCTCCTGGAAGAACCTTAGTCAAAGGGCATGCAGGCTGGGTCTGAGTTTTCTCTCTTGCCCCTTTGGTCATCTTCACATGCATGTCATCTTTACATGCGTGTCATGATGCATGTACCACATCTTTATGACTGTGGACAGTCTGCTTATTTCACCTCCAATAGAAATGGGCTCAAAAAGTCAAGATGGCGTTGTAAGCAACTCATAAAACACTGTGGAGAGGTTTTTAAAAGCACCTCTGTGCTAGTGGTGAATAAATCCATGAAACAAAGGGGACGTGGAGTCTTCCCGGATTCTTCTGATCCGTGTCTGCACTGTCAGGGAGATCAGAGTGGATGGAACAGCACTGCTGGGGAGAGAAACCCAAGGGGTGGAGCAGTGCAGAGGGAACAATGGAAGAGAATACTGTTAGTGGAAATGGGCGGTTTGAGCAGTGAGAAGAAAGGCCATGGCGCTGTGTTGCTGGCTCGGCCAAACCACTGAACAACTTCTCTGACATGGACTTCAACTAGTGAGGTCCTCCGGAGCCAGAGCCTATCTGAACACATTGCATGGAGACCACGTCCTAACTGGAGAAATGAAAGGTCTCTTCCTATTTCCCCTGTAAGGCATCTATGAGCTATTGCCCAGCTCACAGTGGAATGAATGGGCTTTCAAGCTGCGCAATGCCCTCAGGACCTAAAGGCGGACCCTGCACATTCCCTGTGTGATGCAAGTTCTTCAGAGGTGATGGGATCCCATCTCATATGTGTCACTGAAATGTTTGTTGGCTTGGATGCTTCTGTCAGCCCTCAGCATTTTCTATATTTTATATAATTTATTTTTAAAAGAAAAAAGAATGCCATATCTGAAACATTTAAGAGGGAAGGGCATTATGTTAAAGCATTTGATTCCAGAATGACAGGAAGATAGAAAAATGACATCTGTGTTAGAGAAAACTATCATGGTTTGTGTCTAGATATCCCCCCCCCCAAAGCCTCATGCAGTCATGGGGTGGCTTCTAGAGTTTGTGATTTATTCATGACCCAAGGCTAGGACTGTGCGTATGAGTGCCATACCCGCCCTGGCTTGGATGATCTGCATTACAGTATGAGGAGGAGAGGGAGGTCTGCAAGCTGCCACAGCTGCTGCTCCACCCTTTGTTCTTTACTGTTTTCTGCCACCATGAATGCCTGCCCCTGTCCCATGCCACTCTGCCTCGGAGCCAGTTGAGTGTGGACTAAACCTCCACTAACTGTGAGCTAAATAAACCTTTCCTTCCTTAATTCAGGATGTTGGCTATTTTGTCCCAGCAATGAAAGAAGAGCAACTAAGATACACATTAAGTTTAAAAAAGAACACTTGACGTTTGTAACCCTGATGGTTATTGTTATCACCATTCAGTTAACTGAGTGCATCATCTTGTGAATCTTTGGGCACAATGGTGGAATTGCAGGTAGTGGTGAGCATCTGCGGTAAATTATTGAAAGGGGCTGTCTGAGAGTTGGAAAGCTGAACCAATAGTGAGCAGCTGTCTGCAGTGAGTTTTCTGTCTCAGCAGATCCTTGTCACATTGTGAGGTCAAACTTTTCTCTGGCCAGAATCTGTTTCTGTAGGTGGTTGCATGGCCAACTTAGTAGTGAAGCTGATTCCAGTGTGTCACATATTTCCACTCTGGTTGATTCTGCATCTACTGGCTTCTGGCTGCTTGATACAAAAGGTGCTGAGGGCCTGGTTCTGGGCTTCCTACCTGAGATGCAGCCTGCAGTGGCTGATCTCTGATCAGTGTCCTCATTGATGTCAGGGTGGGTCTTCATAGCTGGTGCCACCATGCTGATGGGCCTGCTGTCAGATGTGTGCCCTTTGATTAGCCTCTGTCTCAGAAGCAGAGCCAGAAAGAAATGTTCCTCAGTAGAAAATTTACCATGGAAGTATTTTCAAAAGAAATATATTAAAAAGCGAGTAAAAGAAGAATGGGTACAAATGATTTCAGTGTAATCTTAAAAGGCACTGCAAAATTTAAATGACATTCCAGAGGCTGTGCTTCCTCAAAAGAAGGGGTGAAACTTTTGTGCCTCTGTGCCAGTCGTCACGCTCTCATTTCCCAGGGCCAGAGGTAAAAGCTCCAGACATGTTTAATCAAAGCCAGCAGTGATT
This sequence comes from Octodon degus, assembly GCF_000260255.1. Lineage (NCBI taxonomy): Eukaryota > Metazoa > Chordata > Mammalia > Rodentia > Octodontidae > Octodon > Octodon degus. Next base: position 321,575 of record NW_004524755.1, on the reverse strand, counting down.
TTCCATGGAAGGATGCACGTATATGTCTTTATCAAATCATTCCTGTATCTTAGAAAGGTATCAAGAAATCTGATAGCATGCATATTACATTTACAGCTTGTTAATCCATGGTTTCTTTAGAGGCATGCAATAATCCCTTTACCTGTTTTATCTAATATAGTCTTATTAAAAACTCCTGAGAAGCTCTTTTTCCCTGCTTTTCTCAATGACACCTTTGACACTTATAAATGTACCTGAGCCAGTTCACGCTGAATTATCAGTAAGAACTAGAATTGGAAGCCAGGCTGCACAAGGCCCCCTAGGGTGGCACACTGTCACATGGAGATGCTAAAGTGGGATCCAGATGGGTGTAGAGTTCAAGGAGAACACACTAGATGCAGCCGTTATTGTTGCCATTCATGCTTAGTCACTGTTATGTGCTGTTGCTTTTGGTGTCATTATGTTGAATGCAACATATTTAAGCCGGTAAAACTCCACGCAGAGCGTGGTGACCACAGGCGTCATCATCTGAGAGCGCATTACTACCTCAAGCTATTGTGACAAAAAGTCATCCTTCTCGATTCATGTCATCAGCCCTGCCCAAGCTTTCTCTAAAGTCAACTTCCGCATTTCCAGTTTCACCGTATTACTTTTTCATCCATTGGTTCTTGGGACTGCAACCAAAGTGACCTTTCTAAATATACACAGCCATTTTCATCTTTTTCTTTCTTCTTTCTGTATTTTAGGGACGGACTCATAGCGATCCGCAGCTTCCCAAGAGCTGGGATTACAGGAGCGCACCCCCACACCCACTCTCAATTGGAGTCTCCGAGTGCCCCGGTGCGGGCCAGCATGGCAGGCCTGGACATCGAACCCTGGGCCCTGAGCCTGCTTGCAGGTGCTTTAGTCCGCTGAGCTATTTGGCCAGCCCTCCATTTTTTTTTATCTTCAGATCTTCAAAGAGCTCTCCATGGCTGTCCCAGGTCAGCTTTCCAGGCCCCAAGTGGCCCAGAATTTGCCATCTTCGAGATGCACTTTGATACCCTGTTACTATTATTCTCTCCACTGCAGATATCCAGGTTTTCGAGGAGTCTTCGAAATGTATCCAGGTCCTCTGAGGCTCTGATTATTTACTTACGCTGTTTCCTGCATCTTCCTGGAGTTAACACCACATTCATCCTACAAGTCTCTGCTCACCCAAAGCTAATCTAAGCCCCCCTTGCTGTTCCCCACCGCGGCCTAGAGGATTAAAGGCGCCGCCCACGCTAGCACTCCCATGTGGAGGTCACCCGCGGTAGCCTATTAACAAATTCATATTGAGTGCGTGCCAGTCATCTGTGGATGTGGGGTTTGAGTCATTTTTTGCGTTTTGTGGGCCTTTTCTCTTTACAGCCTGTGTTCACACGTATTGATTTCATTTTTACCTTATAAAGTAGTAACGGTTTTACTGCTGCTTCACAGATAGGGAAGCGCCCCGAAGCTATCACATCCACTATCTGGTAAATAGAATCCTAGGTTCTGATAAAAGCACTCTTGTCTTCTCAGGAGGAGAACGCTGCGCAGTGGCAATGAGAGGCTGATAGAAGACCCCGAAATATGCTATTGGAAGGCAAAGGAAGGGATGAAAAGGGGACGCTAACGGTCAGGTTGAGACTCTCAAAACAGCTCCCGGCTTATCTATCTGTTTACATTTGTTTCCTTCCAGCTTGTTCATCAGTAAAAATATTGCTGAACTAGAATAAAATACCTGAGTATATTTAAGTGGAAATTATTTTACCAGGTGATCTGGGGTCTAAATAACCTGGATTATCCCTGTAGTGCTTGGCTTTTATTTTTTTCAGAGTGACAAAGCTGAGCTTTAGGTTCAAAACAAATTTCCTTCTAAGACATACAAATGGGGTTTCCAGTGATCACACCCCAAAGAAAAAGAATATAATATAATAAATTCTTCTATGAATGCTCAAAAGTGCATAGTGACAATAAAAAATAAGACTTTTTTATGGCCTTTGTATCCATTTGAATACCAGGTATACTCATTAAGCAGGAAGGAAAGGTGCCCCAAATATTTTACTCTTATTTTGATTTCTCAATATGATTATAACAATAAGGAAATCACTCAGAACAACTATGTTGGAATTTTAGATGTCTATCAGCTTGCCATTTCTGGGGGGAAAACACCTGAACCCTAATCGTTCAATGCCACAAAGTTGCACAGACCCCTACGTAGTGGGGAGGCTTAGATGACTGTCACGTCTTTTTTTAAAGAGAAAAAAAGAACAACACAAAATTTTGAAGCAAGATAGTAGGAAGGTAACAATTGTTAATACGATACTCTCTATAAATAAGTTACTCAGAGTTCAAGATAATGTCCAAAACAATATTAGTACAAGCCTTTTTTTTTTCAATGAAATAAAAGGAATTAATATAACTATCTTAATCATATCTGTTTATATTTTTTCTTATTTTTCCCCATTCCTCCCATCCCAGCCTTTCTTTCCCTCTGATGTTTGTTCACATCTTACAATACGTGTGGTACATTTATCTTATCTACGCTTTCAGCCTCTTACACTGGAGGGAATATGATGTATACACACGTGTGATGTGACATCTCTTAGCACTGGAATGTTTTTCCAGGTTGATTCAGTATCCTCCAAAACTCAAGGAGCTCTAAGATTTTCTTATGTACATAATTTTCTAGTTGTTACTTGTATATAAACTGATATACAACTTGATCTATAAATAAGAAGTAGATGTTTTTATAGGTAGCTTTTTTGTTATTTTGATCAAGTAATTAATCTTGACTGAAATGTTTAAGAAGAAGAATGTGTTGATTAACAATTAGATAGTGTTGGGGATTTTCCAAATGTTTGGCTGTGAAACTTGGGTAATTCCCACTAGTTTTGGAAGAAGTAAAATCTGAAGTAGGTAGAAACTACAGATTTTTTAAAAAAGGCTGACTTTTGGTCACTTGTCAAAGTTCAAAATAAACCTTGGAGTTACTGTGTCAACAATTTACTGTTTAGTTATAAGGTGTAAGCTAGACCATCTATTGGTGTACAATAACACTTTGTGTACCTAAGCTTTCAGATAGTTATTTTTATATATGTTAAAAAAAAACCCTGGAAACTAGTTGTAGTCTCTTGGTGTTTTGGAAATTTATGTTTAGCTAATTCGACAAAATCAATGTCAAGAAAAGGTTGCAAATGCAGCCAAATGTTTGGGAAAATGTCCTTCAAATTTGCTGCCATGTGCATATGGCTATTGAGGTTTTAGCTAATTCAATGGGGAGGGTGTTTTGTGACCCTGTTGGCATGGTTGGGGTTCTTGTGGCTTGTGACTCTTAGCTTAAAAGCCAAGAGCTTTCTCCCTTGTTCACTCCAGTACAAATGGAGAGCAGGGTGACCGTGCCAGGCTCCATCTACCCTGGAGCAGCAATGCTGGGAGAAGCAGAGTAGCACACAAAAGGCACAGCAGGTGTGGGCTGAGCACTGAGTGCTGAGTCAGGGAGAGAAAACCCTTCCTGCTGGCAGCTTCTCAGATGCTGGGATTACAGGGGCATGGCACTGCCCCTGGGTGATTTTAGCTTTTATGGTCACCATGGCCTCCCAAAGAGAAAATGTGGTTTCTCAACTCCTTGGTGGCTGTTGTCTTGGAAAATATCAGTCAAGCTCATCAGTGGCCGAGTGTGATGATCACCAGAAACCGGTGCGATGATCAGGACTTTTTTTTTTTTCAGTAAATCCTGTGTTTATGATTTCCAAGCTAAATAGATACTAGAGGAATTCATAAGACGAGAAGAATATTTCAAAACAAATGCACCAAGGATCTGGAAATGTAAAGAAAGTTTTATATAGCCTCCATGATCTTGGTAAGTTTACTTAAATTCATATCTATCTTCCTATGAAGATCCTGAGGAAATGTCCAAATTTATAAAGAAATCATGAAGAGTTGTGTGCCTACAATGTCAGCATTCTTGGAGACAGAGGTAGGAGGAACATAAGTTCAAGCCCTGCCTTGGCAATGTAGTGAGTTAGTTTCATTTTATCTCAAAGTAGAAAATATAAAAAGACTCTGGAGATGTAGCAGAATGTTAGGGTGCTGAGTGAGGTCATCATTACCACTCCTGAACCCCCAACAGAAAGAAAGAAAGGAAGAAAGAAAGAAAGAAAGACAGTAAGTAAGGAAGAAAGAATCGATGAAAATTTCCTCATTAGTTTATGAGTTAATGAATAATATTTTTCACTTTCACACAAGGTTTGGCACAGGACCTAAGGAAATTCATGAAAGGTTTTGGTCCTTAGAGAAGAACTCTACAATAACCACATTCCCTTTTTGAGATGTAGGCAACTTTGGTGGTGCTCTAGTGAAAACTGTATGATCTTATTTATGTTGTTAGAAAAAAATAGAGATTTCTCCTTTGTACTATCGAATGTTCTACAAAGAGCAGGATAATGTCCTGTTTTCTTTTGCAGCTTCCTTTTTAAGTGAATTGGTTCTGGAAATTGGTGTCTTTTTCTACAATACTATCAGTACATGTGAAAGTAATTGATAAATTGAGGCAATATTTTGGCTGAAAATGAGTGAATATTTGAGGATGAATTGCCTCATAACCATACTTCTGATTATCTTGTGTTTTAGAATAGACAAAACAACAACTGTGGCCAAAAGAAATTTAAATATATATTTTCAGAAATAGCTAAAGTCCCTTTTCTTTGTTTTTGTCTCTCTTTCTTTCTCCCTCCTTCCCTCCTCCTCATCCCTCCTCTCCCTCCCTTCCC
>NW_004524755.1:290519-316718 GCF_000260255.1 Octodon degus | reverse complement strand
CTTCCTTCCTTCCTTCCTTCCTTCCTTCCTTCCTTCCTTCCTTCTTTCCTTCCTTCTTTCCTCTTTTCTTTTTAAATTGTACTGCTGGAACAGGAAACAGAGCCTTCACAATAAGCAACCTCCCCCATCCATTTTTTAAAAATTTTGACCCAGGGCCTTACTAAGTTGTTCTGGCTAGGTTCAAACTTTCAAAAGCATCTTCCCTCAGTCTCCCAGAGTGCTGAGATTATTGACATCCTCCATTGATCCAGCTGTCTGTTTTGCTATGAATAAAGATTATTTAGTAAAAATATTCAGAGGGGAGTGTGCATTGATATCTCTCCAACAAAGTATGACCTTTATTGGTTCTTCCAATAAAACAAGTCTAAGTTTCTTCCCAACCATAAGTATTAGAAAAAGAAGGTAACAAGGAGTAACATTCAAGCTTGTTCTTGAGCTCAGTAACTCAGGCTTCTGCATTGTTGTAATTTGTGTTAAGACACTCTCATCTCTCCCCATTCCATGTGTGTATAGAAGGCCAAACCAGGAAATGGAAAATTAATGAATTCTTTCCAAGTTGTGTATGTGAATAACTGAATTCAAAATCACTGGCACACACATTAAACTGAGATTCATTGTACAAAGTGGATGGTGGTAAGCAGATTTTTCAGCTTACTTTAAACAACTAGATTCTCTGAGTTCTCCTAAGTCCCAGACCAACACCAGGCTAAAGCAGAACACTGGCCATGTACAAATACACTGGAGCAGGCAATGCCCAGCCCATGGGGCAATTAGTCATCAGCAGAGATTTCACTTGTGTTACATTAAAGGAGAGTCCATTGCCGAGCTCTACCTCTGCCTTGGGTCAGTGACTTTCACACTTTTCCACGGAAACATAAATTCATACTTTTTCATGTATTTAGTACAGAATCTACAGGGTCTCCTACACAGGTCCAAGTCATAGAGATCGTCCTGTTGAGAGGCTCCCGAGCACTAGGATTATAAGTGTGTGCTACCAGGCCAAGTTTAAAACCTTTTTTTTTTTTTTTTTTTTTTTTTTTTTTTTTTTGGTGGCACCAGGAATCAAACTTAGGACCTTGCGTTGCTGGGCAAGCACTTATTCTGCTGAGCTATTTCTTCAGCAATTCACACATCTTATGGATTCATTGTAAGAGTATTTTTCACCATAGACATTTTGTAAATTAAGTAGATGTAGTGTAGCTGTCTGCCTCACTCAAGTGTTAATGGAAACTATGCAGGCAGATTTTTACAGACAACTTGCTTCTAGGATGTGTGCGTATATGTTCCTCTGTGTATGCATTTGTGTGTGTCTTCAAACTCACATATACAAGGTGAACTAACCAAATGAAGTTCTGCATCTCATTTGTGCATTTAAGTACTGCGGCCTGAGAACAAAGATTTCTTTACTGTACATGCATGAACTCACTCCTTGATAAGTCTGTAAATTTTATCTGGTTCATTACCTACTTCTGTGCATTTATGATTGCAGAAAGTTACTAATAAACACTTCACCTATTGTGAGCTCTCATTAGTTGGTTCCAAATATGATTTTGCAATTCTTTCAACATTGTTTGTTCAACTCACAGACCCTTTCTTTCATTGCTCTCTCTCTCTCTCTCTCTCTCTCTCTCTCTCTCTCTCTCTCTCTGTGTGCTGGGGTAATGGGTATTTTCTTAAGCAACCCTCCCATCTATAGCCAATTAAGTGCTAAAGGATGAATATAAACATGGCAATGAGTTTTCATGAATAAATCTATGATAAATTCATTGAAAAAGAAATAACATAAAACCTTTGATCATTATAGTCTGGTTGAAGAGTCTGCTCTATAAAGATACAATGAAATAACTGCACAACATTGAGAATGGACAAACTGTTCGTCTCCCAGTAGCGATGTTATATACTTAGATTTCAGGAAAACTAAATTAGAATCCTAAAGAATATGTAGCATATATTTCCATCTATATAATGTCCAAAAACTAATCTATCATGTTTGAAAACAAACTATGTTTACCTTGAATATTATAATAAGGCAGTGTGGTGAAGTTTGGCATGCGTGGTGCTCACGTTAGACTGTTCTTGCTGTGGGAGGTACTCACCCAGGGCAGAGTGACCACTTTCCAAGACTTCATCAAGTTATTCACTTTTATGTTTTTTTATATCTCTAGTATTTCTACAAAAAGTTCACTAAACAAGCCAAGTATAAAACATAAAACAAAATCGAGCACTGAGGTTTATTTCTGCATCATTTCTCATTTTCCTCAAGTAAAATTCACATTCTCATGTTCTATTTTTTATACTGTTTTTCAAAATTTCTGGTCACAAGGCCTGCAGCATGCTTATCTCCATAAACATGAGGGGATTTTTGCCATTCAAGTGGGTAAATGGTACCTTCCTAGCTTCCTGAGCCAGTTCCACAGTAAATTTCTCAAAGATTATTCTGTTTATTCAAGGTCCTCCTGGCAGGAATTAAAGCACGTAAAGTTAGTTTGCAGTGTTTTCCTCCTTTTCATCTACCTAACCAGTTCTTCCTCCTCTTTTTCCTGCCTTCCTTGCTATATTTCCTTCCCATCTACTCCTTGCCATTTTCCTTTACTTCTTCATTACTGCCTTCCCTGGCCACTGGATGCTTTAGGATATTTGGACTCACAACCTTCTTCCCTTGATGAAAGGCAACTTTGATGATAGTACAAACACTTTGCAACGTTACGTATTTGTCTGAATTCAGCAAATGTATAACATTGAGAATGAGCGTCTATTGTCAACTGTGGACTTCAGGTGACTGTGGTGGGTCAATGTTGGCTCACCAGTTATGAAAAATGGTGCCCAGTGAGGGAAGGTGATGGTTGTCGAGGAGGCTTGTGAATGTGTGGAAGAAAAAGGTATGTGGCAAATTTAATGCCCTCTGCCCCACTTTGCTGAGGGCATTAAACTTTTCTAAAAATGAGTCTTTTTTAAAAAACCTGCTTTGTTAAAGAAAACAATTCTAATAGGTTTCCATTTAAATTGACATATTCATTCTCCATTTTAAGATAGATTAAAAATTATATAAATACATTGTGGCTAATGTGTGACATGGGAAGGAAAAAGGAATAAACCTTCTATTTGGAGAGAAAAATATTTGTAACTATTTCTCCAAATACATACATATATATATATATATATATATATATATAGAGAGAGAGAGAGAGAGAGAGAGAGAGAGAGGTAGAGAAGGCATATCGTACTTTGTTTTCACAGTTGACTCTTTTGATAGCACAGTGTATGAACTGAGTCACTTTCAGGAAAGAGTATAAACACAGATAGATGGTGGACTGGTTTTGTCTTCTTAGATACAGTCTGGCCCAATCTGTCAATGTTTCAGCTGAGTCTTCCAATTGCTAAGCATCACATGTCCTTTAAGAAATATATTCAATGTTTTCCCCCGAGAGTCTTTCCTTCAGTGCTCAGGTGTTTTACAGTTCTGTATTTAACATTTTCACTCACGATCCTGCAGCCTCCACTCCAGTCGGGTGGCTACATGGGCTGGATCCTCTGGTGGCCAGCAAGATGGCAGTGGTGGGAAGTGTGTGAGGGCCAGGCTGTTCACCTCATGACCAGAAAGCAACCCATGTTGGCTCCACAATCCCCTCAAGGGCAAGCCTGCCAGGACCAAGAGACTTCTCACTGTGTCCACATCCCGAGGACCTCAGTGCCTCCCAGCAGAGCCATCCTGCTGGACTAAGCCTTCAATACTTGGAGACCTTTAGCAACTGAGTTGCTGTCACATGCTGAGAGGTGTCCATTGCCTTGGGGGACACATGGCATTTTGGAATATCCTGCATAAAATAAATCTTAGTAAGCCATAAGTCCTATCTCTGTCTTTACTGTCAATTCATGACATGACTACATAATTGTCCTGCAGAAGTAAATGGACCCACTTGTCCTGGCGATTTTAGGTGCCCCGTGGTAATAGGTTATCTCACATTTTCCAACTCCGTCAGCTCTCTTATCTCATATCATCATACCTCATGTACACGAGCTTCAAGCAAAATGCACCAACATGGCCAAACTAAAGTGTCTGCAGAAAACACAACCACCTTTTTTGTTTTTAAAAAAAATAATAATTATAGCTGCCAACAACCACCTTCTTAAGCTTAGGTAGCAGCACGACTTTCCATTTCCTCAAGGAAATGCTTTCCTCACTCACTGTCTTCCCTAACTTAGATGACTGCCACTCGAATAGGAGCTCGGCAATAACTCTTTTCTTCTCACATTTCCACAGGTCTGGCTGCAAGTTGAACCCCTTTCCATGCACTGGGCTTAAAAACTGGACATCTCAGAAACAGAGATTTTGTTGAACTCCAAAATGTTCCATTGACTCTGCTAACACATCAAAGCCTTTAGTAGGTGATTCCATACATTACACTTAAACAATAAAGAGAAAACAATTTAGTGCCATGTTCTGTGTAGAGATCTAATTATTGGTGAATTAGAATCTCGACTGGTGTTAAGTATGCCAAGGAAAGCCAAAAGTTTATCTTGCACCCAAAATAAAACAAGACTTTGTTATTACTTTTCAGGGGATTTTATTGCAAATGATTCCACAAGTTAGTTTGTAAAATAAAAAGCTATAAGGCTAACTTTAAAAAGATTCATGTCATATGAGTTGCACTCAGATAAGAAGTCATTTATCTTCTCCTGTGAAAGTAGCCAAACTAGTTCATTTTAATAAAATCTTTTCACCATAAAGTGTGGAGATATATATATATATATATATATATATATATCTTTTTTACTGATGTGAGCTGAGCTCCCTTCTCTTGTGTGTTGTTGCTTTTATTTTTCATAATTTTGATTTGCTCTGCTGAGAAAAACAGACAAATACCACTCAAGTATGTTACTTTTGGAATCAAGTTGATTTTAACTCTGTTTATATAACTTTTCCCTCACAATTTAGTTTAATATGTTCTAAATGGTGTGCTATGAATAAATGATAAATCCATGATTTCTGCTAGCAATTACATTTTTTAAGAGTGACAAATGCAGGAAATTAATGGAGCACCTCTCTCTACTTTTATCCTTACACTTACATATCTGGTTTTATTTTTAGGAACCAACTATCAAGTTAGTGCCACATATTTTGATAGGTTTAAATGTGTAAAGGGAAGATCTGAGTCTTTCTAATTTGAGGAAATTTGAAAGAAAAGCTGGCAGACGTTAGGCAACCCGATACATTGTTTTCCTGCGGAGACTGTAAGAAGGTCAGAGCACTTAGGAAAATCTTTCCCTGGAAAGAGGAGGTAGGGACAGAGAAATAGGGCTGAGAGTCTTGCTCAGGGTATTTCTATCCACTGGGTGTCACTGCTGATGTGGGACTGAAGCAACTGGATGATATTCCTGTGGCTGCAAGAATTTCCTACAGATTTAGATGCTGCGTGAATGAAATGCAACGCATAAGTTGTGTCAGACTGGGACATTCTAAAGAGTAATGGTACAATGAAAAGAACGGAATTGTACAATTCCTTCTTATGGCCAGCTGAATCCTGCAAATAATCATATTCCTAAATAGGCTGAACATACCTGAGTGGTATTTGTCTGCTTTTCTCAGCAGAGCAAATCAAAATTATGAAAAATAAAAGCAACAACAAGCAAGAGAATGAACCTCAGCTGACAGCTTGGCTGGTGGAGCACAGCTGTGGCTTATCCTTGGACTTTCCTGCTTCAGATGACATAGATTACGTCACTATCAGGCGTTCTCATTTGGTTAAACAACACCAGCAATATTTACGGTTACAGTCTGAGTAGTTGTCCTGCAGAACCCAATGGACTCACTTTGAGTGTTTTCTGTTCTAAGTTCTGAACTCGTTATCCTTATAAAAATAAAGAAGTGAAAGTAGAGAGAAACTAAAACTATTTTCTGATGAGTTCTGATATCTTGCTTGAGAATTGACCACATGATGGATCTAAAACAATGAGGCATAAGTTCAGCAATTAGACACGGATAAATGGTCCTTTTGAGAATGCCAAGGAGCCGTGAAAGTTTTCAGGTCAAGAAACACATTCTGGTAGAGAAAAATACATAGAAGAAATTGCATTGCAGAATCAGGTTAAAGAGGAACATGAAATAAATACAGAAATGAAGAGTAGGGAAAGTAGAGTAAGGAGGAGAAGAAAGAAAAAGGTAGGAGTAAGACAGGAGGAGACAAAATAACTGCTCTACTTGTCTTCCTACCTACTGACTTCAAAAGGATCATTTTTTGCCGCTTGTGTTGCTTTTGCACCATAGACTGAGTGGAGGTGAACTGCGCCTCCAAGACTCAGGTAATTTGGAAATCTAAGAGATGGACCAATTTTTATGATAAAGATTGGGGATGCATGTTCAGGGACTATAGAAATGACAGGAAATTTTAGAAAAAGAACTGATAGGGGCATCCGTGGCCATTTTGGAGACACGGCAGCCACAAAAGCCTAGTGCTCTGACTTTGGCACTGAGGGTGTGGCAAGGTCTCCGCTGCTGGTGTCTTGGTTTCCTATTATCAGCATAAGTGCTACACATTGTCGTGAATGTTCTTCCACATGAATGCCACCAAGTGTAGTGCATCCTAGTGAGCTTTCCTGTTCAGCTTGTTGGCCTTTTGATATCAGCTGCTGAGAGCGCTGGATTTCATTGCAATACGATGGGAACTGGGTTTGTTTGTTGACTGCTATGTGCTTGTCACGGACGAATTCAGTGCATTTTTATTGAATTATTAGACTGAGAAGTACCTTGGAAATGTGAGTTCAATATTTATAGTTTCTAAACATCAAAAAATTGGACGTCTTTAGGCATATCTCAGAGATATTGACGCTAACTATGAGGATCAGTGTGCAGAAGGAGCCTTGGCTCACTCTGCAAATTAGGTCTCAGCAAGAGGAAAATTGAAAGGAAAAGTTAAGGCAGTTGGTTGCAAGCCACAAAAGATGGCACTGCAAGCTTCCTTATTGAAGGGATCACCTCCGTGCTAAGTGGCACGGTAGACACACAGCTTACTTCACAGATAGCCTATTGCTTGCAGAACTGCTTCGTAATGCTAGTATACCTGCCAGCATATGCATATTTTTCCAGACAAACTAACACATTATTGCACTTAAGCATTAGAATGAACTTAGAGTGGCCAGAGGAAACCCTGGAGGTCAAGCCCTTTTGAATGTAAGCAACTCAATTAAGATAATGCAGGTACATGGCAGTTTCAGAAAACAGAATGGTCTGTATTCATATACACCATGGCGTGGTGTATACTTAAAAGACTTTTCTCTGCCTCAGTAGATTTGTGATCCTTGTTCAATTATTGGCATGGAAGCAGAGATGAGAGAAAGCCATTTTCTCTTGTGCTCTCCATTTTCTGTATCATGATTTTTTATTTTTTTGTATTTATGACAAGATCTACAAGGTGTACAGAGTCTTACTATTAGATTGGACTCATAGTGATCTGCCTGTTTACAGCCTCCCAAGAGCTGGGATTACTTACAGGCCTGTGCCACCACTCCCAGTCTCTGCACACCCCAGGGGTGGGGCCAACAGGACAGGCCCAGGGATTGAACTCCTAGCCCTTGAGTCTGCCTAAGTAGGCACTTTAATCCTCTGAGCTAATTGGCTGACCCTGTATCATTATCTTAACTGTGCAACATAAATGGAAAAACTGTTTATAGAAAAAATTTCCCTACACAATCTCAACTGCAAATAATGTTTCATCAGAATTGCTACTAAAACTCATTCCTATTGATAACTAAATATAATTGACTGGTTTTATTTTGTCTCTTTTCTATGAGGTGTGTGTGTGCGTGTGTATGTGTTTGAACTTTTACAACTCTTATGTATGTTGTATACATATTTGTACATTTTTAGCTAAACAGCAACTGAGAAACGGTGCAGAAACCAATTATGAATACATTGAAGGCATAAAAAATAATGAAGGAAGCACTATTACTCACTATTGCAAAGTTATATTAAGGTGGCTAGAGAAAAAACATCTGACACTAGTTTTCAATTATAAAATAATATCTCAGGGAGAAAATTATGGGCTAGGTTACTGATGGCATTTATAAACTGGGTGTCACAAACATTGGTGGCTGCATTAGGGAACTAAAGCTGTATCAATGTGCACATCTATTAATGTCTTTTTGGTTTTCTAGATTCACACAGCTTTTGAATTATTTTCATTTCCGTTTTATTGTTCCAGACTTTATCCTGTAGTTGAAGATATTACAAGAGTCTAGTCTGTCATTTTTTGTGCTTATTGTGCAATTTTGCCTAAGTGCTTACAGATCATTATTATGGTGTTTAAATGTGTATGATTAAATCAGCAAGGTTAAAATTTAATAAGGAAAAATTTGTAAGAATGTGTTTAATAATTTATGCCTTGATTAGATATTCGTGGTATTTTTTCACATAAGTTTTAGGACAGAAAGTGTTTGTGTGTATGTGTATACATGCATGCAAAAATATGTTTTCACTGGCAAATTAACCTGCATTTCCAAAATGAAACTGAGCTTAAGCAATTCACAGCAAATGAAAGCAACAAACATCTCAGTAATAGTAGAGGAAAAAGAAAAAAAAAATCACTTTTCCCACAGCAGCGTCATTATTCTGCGTACCAACCTGCCCTGTACACAGGGTGCTGGGAGTGTCTATGAATGGATTGATACTTTCTGCAAAGCTCATTTTGTGTCAGTTAATATGCATTTCCACACAGATGGGAAGAATGAAGAATGACCCAAATGTCCCCTAATGAGACTTCCTATGCAAGTAGTTGGGCCTGCATTGCTGGGGTAAAATCAACACACTTTAGCTGGAATAAAATGTACAAGAGGCTTCATTGATATTTCATAGCGATTTAATGCATACATAACTTGCAATCTGTAGTGTAATGCTGCCCAACACATAATTTTCATTGACTTAGTAACATTTAAAGTAGACACGATCTAAATCTTTTTATGTAGGTCAGCACAGGGGAACAGCCTTATTGCTTATGAGTAGTTTCATGGTGGGAATAAAATTAATTGCCTCTATGTCTGCAAAAAATTAGGAGTTTTGTGGATTGGATAAAAACAACAGGCCTATAATCACTACTCTCACAGACATTTACTTGTTGAAAAGAGTTACAATAGGTTTGCTCTTTGGGTTTGACTATATTACATTATTAAATGCTCTGGGCTCTCAGATTTAGCAACAAGCCATCAGGGTAGTATTGCCAGGTAAGATACGACTTCTACTCTTCTGTTTATTGGACTTCCTCAGTTCCTAGAATTGTTCATAAGCCATGGCACTGAATCACAGCTTTCTTTTGCATCACCTCATGAGAAGAGAGTGTGAATGTACACAGGGCTTCCTGATACTTTCTGCCTGCTTCATTTCATTGAGCAAAGTGTTCCATCTTGGATTTCAAAGAAGTCAGTCTTCAAAGGATGTGTTCAGCATACTGATTTCAGTTCCCTGAATATATTCCAAGTTATGGGATTGCTGGATTAAACAGCAGTCCTATTTCTAACTTTTAGAGAAACTGTCATACTGCTTTCCATAATGACTCTACTTATTTATAGTCTCACCAATAGCGTGTAAGGATTCCCTTGTTGATCACATGCTGTTTGATCATAGCCATTCTTGTTGACGTAAGATGACGCTTCATGCGCAGCTTCACCTTAGAAGGAGAGAAGCCCCAGGGCTCCCCTGGAGGCCAACTGTGCTATGCTAGTCATTCCTTCTTAGTGGGTCCACATTAGGCTTCACAATTGTTTATCACACTCTTGCATATTTTCCTTGAACAATTTTTTTTTTTTTTTTTTTTTTTTTTTTTTTTTTTGCAGAACCAGGGATTGAATTCAGGCCCTTGTACTTGCCAAGGAAGCGCTGATTCCACGGAGCCATCTCCCCGGTCTGGATTTTTTCTTGAAAGGAGTCACCTATTGGTGATTTTGAGCTTGTGCAGCAGCCAGCTGTTCCTTGTTCATTTTTGGAATATTCAAATTGCAGAGATTTTGAATAGAATAAATAATTAAAATGTATAGCCAGCTTATAAGGCTATATAAAATGTAAAAGACAAAGTTAAAAGCAGAGGTAGATATAAAATTTACTAAACCTTTAATATTTAGATAAAAGAGGACTATTCTTTTTCTTAGATTGAATCATTAAAATACATTTTGATGAGGCGAGTTCTATTGCATATTTCAAACAGCAAGGTTGTCGCAAGAGTTCTGAATAACGATATATTTGTAATCAGCTGATCGATCTCATTTCACAGATTGCAATCCAGTATCAAATCATTAACTGATATGTCAAAGTCTACATGATTTCTCACTCATATAAATACTTGATGACAGGGACAAAACTCACCAATAGTAGGTGTTGATATCCACTTACAATGGGACTGTTTCTAAAAACATCTAACATGGAACTTCTATTTGCTGAAAGCTGAAATGTTTTGGTAAAATTAATGATGCTTCCTAACTTCTAGTCCATAGCTCATTCAATTATACTGTATTGTCTTTCTGGGGTGAGGTTGACAGAATTATTTGACAACAAAATGACTACTCATTGATCTAGAAAAATAGTTTGCTTTGAGCTGGATAAATTCTTTTTGCTAATGGAAATCTTAGACGATGATAAATCAAGCAGCTTGTTACCAGTGAATTCCAAATAATCACTTATATTATCAATCAAATTCTGTTGTGTACAATCATCAGAACAACCAGACTATGTATAAAAGTGATATAAGCTAGCCTCTTATTAGTCACCTATGCACAATGAATGGATCAATTAATGTGTATTGAGTGAGGCATGATAAAGCATCTTAGCAGTGTTCAGGTCCCTAGCTGTGATTTATCTTCTAATGTACAAAACAAAGCTGTGCTTTTTACTTCCCTTGGTCCATTTTTTCTCCCCAGCAGCAACATGGAGTTGACAAATTCAGCAGTGGGAATGATAAAGAGGAAAAGCTTTTTTTCTTTTTAAATCCCACTCTTTATCAGTATACAAAGAACAGCAACATGAATGAAAGTACAAGTGTGCTTATATCTTATTAGGCATATTACTCAAAGCGACTATTTTAGGTGTCTTTCAACCATGTTCATTTATATGGTAAGTTTTGTTACCCACTGTGCTGTTCTTATTATTTTCTTCTCTAAAGGTGCAGAGCTCAAAGGAGAGTAATTTGATGAGCGACCATGTGGATACAGAGCTATCTCAACTCTCAGGTTTCATAGCTGTCTCCTGGATTCAGAAAATGACAGGGTTCAGTAGATAATGCTGGTCCTCTGTGTAGAAAATCTAAGTTGGTCTGACTTTGAAAGGAAATGATAGAAATAATAGCAAACCACAATAATGGAATAATATTCAACATATATTATATATATAATATATATGTATATACATAGGTATATATGTATATGTATATAATTAATTGATTTTATTGAGAAACAAAAAGCAATGAGAAAGTTTCAAAACCAATTAGTAGGACAGTGTCAATAATTAATACATTGCATAGTGCTGTCTTCATAGTGGTCATTTGTTATTCATAGTACAAGATGCAGACATGATATCCTGTCCAAACACTATTAGTACAAATCTTTCTTCTCATTGAATTAAGACAAAGTAGCTGTATATCTATCCTAACTATTTTGTATATACAGATACAAAATAGTCTTGCATTTATATCCCCCTTTTTGTTTAGTTTTGTCAGAGATGGATGTTCCATTGCCATTTAAATGCTGTAGGTGCGTGAATTCAGCAAAATGATCCAATATATTTCAGTAGTCCATAAAAGTAGTGGGTTATCCATAGGACTGGCAATGTCAGAAGTTGTTGACTTGATCCTTTTAGAGCTCAGCATATTAATATAGCTTTACATTTTATACCTTGTTTTTATACTTTTCTGCTGGATGGTTAAGACCAAGGTAAAGCAGGACTTACACAACAAGAGTTGTAGCTTTTGGGTCTGATAAGGTCAGTGAAATGCCCTCAGGATTTATCCTGAGATCCTGTACCTCAGATTGTAGAACTTTTGTCAGTTTCTGTCATGTGGATGAGTCACGGCCATTGCTTGATCAATTTGCTCTTTGTGAAAGCCTGAGAGAATATTTTCTCTCCAGGTGACTCTCCTTGGGCACACTCTACATTGTCCATCACTTTCCTCTGTGGCCCCATAGTCTCCTTGATCAGAAAATTTGGGACACAATTGAGTTATAGGATGTTAAATACAGGTTTTCATATGTCCTGAGTCCTCACTGACCTTGAAAGGCTAGGGCCAAAATGTTGGCTGTTCCTGCAGCCCTTCTTTTCCACTAATTTTTAGTCTGAAAACTTCAGTTGTTAACCCTTCAGAAGAGAAGCTTAATGATGTTATTACCCTATAACATAGGCAGTTGAGTTTAACAGCACTGTCTGAATATCAAACATCTTAGACAAAAGAAAAATGTCATAGGACTGTCCTATCAACTTGTATATATTTTACCTCTGTGATTATTTGCATAGAGATCGAACATCGGCACTTCTGTTCTCTGTTTTTATGTAAGGAGCCAGCCTGACATCTATTAGTTTAGTCTAGCACAGTTTCATTATTTCTTGTAACTCTGTGGGCTCACTTCTCCCTTGGAATCTTCTGTGGATTTGCTCTGATGTGGTCCTGGAAGCCGGTGATCTACAAGCTCCTGAGAGCTGCACGTCTAGGATGGATCTTCTCCCCGGCCTGGTGCCTCAGCTGGGCCTGCTGGCGGGATGTCATCCTCTGGCCACATGTCCTCCCAGGGGGCTCGTTTGGAACTCTCCATGCAACAGCAGTCTCAAGAGATCAGGATTGGTGTGGTGGTTCTTCTTCATACTACAAATTTCAAGAAACCAAGACAGAAATGGGAGGCTATTTGTGATCTACATTGAGAAATCTGTCTTTTGCATAGTCTGGTTTTACAAGAAGTCAGACCAAATTCACAGTGGGATGAGACCCAAGGGATCAGAAAGAGGCCGTGTGGCTTGCTGCAGGAACTTCTTAGAAGGATTGCTGTTTCAAGTTATCAATTTATGTAAGTAATCTCCTACCACTATCTTAATCACTCTCAGAACTTTCCTTGAATTTTCATTGGTGGATATAGATTACTAGTGCTATGTAAACAGAAACTACAGACAAATGTAAATTAAATGGCTTAGCTTTTATTTTTATATATATTTAGTTGAGTTCTTATTTCCATAATTCTCTGATTATTTTTATCTTATCTGAAGCACCATGTCCAAATGACCTCTCCTCTCCTTACCTTCTCTCTGGATGTCAGTGCGCTAGCTATTAATTTCTGGAGGCAACATATTGACACCCAGTCAATGAATATTTTAACAATTCTGTCAAGGTTTGAAAAGAAAACTCTATAGCCTGAAGGCATGAATATGAAAATATAGGTGAGTTTTAGAGTTTCAGGTAGTGCCATTGTCTTCCACATCTGACCCTGCTTGTATGGATTTATTAGAAAGCTGCAGTATTCTGATAAATCTGAGTGCCACATTCAATAGAGCATGGGTCATGTCATAAAAATCAATGCTTTTATAAGAAATCCATCTATCTCTGTGGTTGTTGAACTTATTTTTCCTCTCTCATTTTCTTTTTTTTTCCTTTTCTCTTCCTTTTTATAACAACAAAATGGTCCTTTATTTATACTTTTGCAAAGTTAGTAACACATGGCACAGGGTTGCCTACCTACTAATAGCTGATCTTAACCAGACAGAATGTTTATCTCAGGACTGAGGTAGCTTGTTTGCTTTAGGTACTGAGGTCTAGTCCCACCTACACACATTTGATCAATTTCCTAACTTCCATGGCTCTCAATGTATCCCCCTGTTTTGTTTTGTTTTGTCAGAGATAGATGTTCCATTGCAGTTAGAGAAGCCGTCTTTGGAGACCTCTTTAAAAGACCTTTTCATACTTGATGCCAATCCAAAGATTGTCAGTAGTTGAATGCAGCAAAATAACCCAATATTGACCAATAGACCATAATAGTAGTGAGTTATCAGCACAACTGGTGATTGTCAGAAGTTGCTGACGTAAGCCTTTTACAGCTTAGCTTATTGATATGGCATTATCTTTTGTACCTTGTGGTGACACTTTTCTGCTGGGTGGTTAAGACCAAGTTAAAGTAAGACCTATATAACTAAAAATGTAACTTTTGCTATCCGACAAGTTCTGTCAAATCCCTTCGGGATTTACCCTGGAATCATGTAGAGCCAATACTTTGGCCCTAGCCCTGCAAGGTCAGCGAGGACTCAGGACATTAGAGAACCTTTGCTGTGACATCCTGTAACTCAGTGGTTTCCACAGAGGAAAGTGATGGATGATGTATAGTGTGTCTAAGGAGAGTCACCTAGAGAAAAAATTCTCTCAGGATTTCAGAGAGCAAATTGGTCTAGGAATGGCTAGGCCTCATTCAGATGGCTGACTCAGACAAAAGGTCTACAAGGTTCCAGGGTAAATCTTGAATTTATTTTGTATCAGAATTATTTGGAAGGATTTCTGATTCATGAGTGGCTGGGCACATCCTACGAGTTTGGGATACACCAGTTCTCAGAAGGGACTTGAGGATTTGCTCATCTAACTTATTGCTGGAAAATGCTGTGGTGCTGGGTACCATTCTCATCATGGGCTGCTTCTCATTGGATTTAGGACTAAGTGAAGTTCAAGCAAATTGTGACCCTTTTAAAGAGACAACCAAACAACTCACCTTCAGTTGGCCTCTGGTAAGGTGCCTGAGGTCTGGATCATCTCTACACTCAGTTTTATTTTTTTTCTCCCATGAATAAACCTAGACAGACCTCTAGGGGTTCACACATTACTGAATCATGGTTAGAAACAGCTGAAAAAAGTCAATTGGTCAAATTCAATTTTCAATATTGGAAAACCCATCAAGTGTTTCATCATAATTGGTTTATACAGGCAAGGCCTTAGAGACAAACTGATTACCAGGCAGGCAATAATATAATGGAAACACCATGGAGTTTCACATCAGAAGCCTGGATGGGAGTCTGAGCTGCACTGCTCACTTGCCATGGTACATCTGCAGGGTTTCCTTCCTCCAAGGGAAGCTTTCATTCCTTGCTGACAGTAAGAAACTTGATGTTAGAATCCTTGTTACAAAAGTGTAAAGGAGAACCAGTGAGGTTGGTATAGGAAATTTATTTTTACAAGTATCTTCTAGATATCTGACTAATAATTGACCCTGTGGTGACTTGTTTTCTGCTAATATGAATCCACAGACCTCTTTGTCTTTACAGATCCCCATAGTTAATCCATATGCAACAGCATAGGATTGATTGATTTGTCCTTTAGCAGATCTTTTCTCTTCCTTTCTTTTTATACAATTTCATCAGTTCAAATCTAGTTAAAAATGACTTTTCTATCTGACGGGTTATATTATCCAAGGACCGAGTAAACTGCAGCCCCCATTCACACTCAAATATAGACTTTAATTCATGCTACAAATGTTCCTCTGAAGAAGCAGAACAAAAACAATGAAAATAATCAGATCATTATTAGCTAAGTTATGGTGCTTCAGTTATTGTGGTAAAAAGATAATTAATTAACATGTGCTAATTATTTTTAACTTTTGGACAAGACAATGAATCAGGCTCTATAATTTTCCCATTTTTATGATGGAGGAGACAGAGGCCTTAACATCTTTCCAAGGTCAAGCCTCATAAGCAACAGAACTAGTGAGCAAATCTAGCCTGTCTTTATCCAGATGCCTTGTTTTCACAATCTTATTGTGGACCCTTAAATCTCTTCTGGCCTTACAGAGACTCATAGTAAAGGGGGCAACCGAAAGAAGGAAATGAGATTCTGGAAGGATATTTCCATGCATAGTTCTCCTGTCTCTGTTCAGCAAGGACTTGTCTTTCGATCTCTGTACTATCATCAAGTCACTCATTCTCTTATTCATTCAGTAAACATAGTTTGTGTGCCAGCCATGAAAATAATAATTCATCTTTACTGAGTACTTGTGATATGCTGAGAGTTCTTTATTTGTACTCGTTTGATTTGCATAACAATATCTTGAGTTAAGTGCTATCATATCCCCTTTTTTATAGACGATTAAATTGAGAAATGAGGGCATAGAGAAATGTGTTCTAGGTCACTTGGTAGCTGTCTGAAAAGCATGTGTTTGATCAACTGCAAAGATCATAACCTTAAAAGCTATCCCCTGGTCTGTGTGTCCCACACTGCCCTTCACATTTTCCTCCTTGTGTGTAGCCTCTTTTTATCTCTACCATCCTCATCTTTCTCTGCTCACCAGAATCCATCATTTTTCATATAGTTTTTGAAGATCAAGCTAAATACTTTTTCACAAAGTTCTCTATCACATTTTGGATAGAGTAGTTATTGAAAGACACATGCAATAAGTCTGAAAATCCTGCTAGAGCCAGGGTTATACTGAAAGTGTTTAACATTTATGAAATCTTTCCTATCCCAGAAATGAGAAAGAGAGCTGATGGTTTGCAAAGCCATTATCGGTGAAATAGTACCTTCCACATTCAGCACAGGTCTCCATTCTCACTGTGGTACGTACGACCTGCTGCTGGCTTATCAGCTCTTTGTAGCCTCACTTTTCTGAAAGTAAATCTTGAGGAAGTAAAGTTTGCAAGCTACAATGCTCATATTCACAGCACAAGTACAGACAGATGGATATGCCAATCCATGTTACTTACAACTGTAAGAAAACTAATATTGGTAAAAACAAGATATCTGTATAACAGACGCCCATCTCTCCCTAGCAGCTCTGAACAGCAGCTGTTGAGCGGCGGCTTTCCTGCAGCACAGAAAGTCCTGAGCCCTGCCACTCTGCGTCCTGCACATTCTTATTAATTCCAAGCAATAGAAAAATAAATAAGGTGCAGGAAGAAGAGGAGGCTGGTGTTGGAATATTATTGCATTAATTTAATGTTTTTTGATCAATTCATATATGTGAGAATTCCAAGACTGGATTTATGAGCAAAAGAATTGAATGGATACCAAATATTTTCCTTTCATACATGAAATATGCAGAGCCACTTCCCTTGCTTGATGGTAATTTGGTTTTATAGGGTTAGCAAATACTTTTCCTCCAAACTTTAATATCAAGAGAACTTTTCAATTTAGAAATGAATATACTGCATCTACCCAGGGCTTTACCTTGATTAACCTCCCTAACTAACAAGGGAGGCTGCCTGCTACGAATGTGTTTGCATGTGAGCTTCAAGCTGGTTTTATTGACATAAGAGGTCAGTTTAACAAGGTCTAGCATCCAGGGAGGAGAGCAGGGAAGCTACACTAATTGTAGCCATGAAGAGCATGTAAGTGTTTTCATTAAAAGTCAGTACTCATGCGGATTTTCAGCTCACCATCTGGCCCTCTTTGCGCTGATATTTGAAATGCAGGAAGCTGATGTAGTTACCAGATTTCTTCATCAATTTGTCATACATTTATAGGCCACCCTTTTCCCATTCCGAAGAAATTATAGGTGGAAGCAAAATAATGTGTTTTCCATATTTCTTTCTACATTTCTTTGTATGTTTTGATTCAAAATGATAAAATATTGCTAAAACACAGTTGTAATTTACTATTTGGGGAACTTGATCATCCTTATATTTGTGAATCATGGGCATTAAAGAACATTTGGGCATTTTTGCTCAGTATCAAAATAAATGTATTTACAAAACACTTGGTATATGTGTATATAAATTAGTGTATAAATATGTGTGTATAAATTAGTGGCAACCAATTCTCAGTTCTAAGACATTTGTGAAAAATAATTTATCCATAAGTCACCTCACACTAGCATACGCAGTCACAAACTCATGTGTTGTATCTGTCTGTCTGACTTGTTATTCTTGCTATTTCTTAGTTCAGGCTTTTGGCTCCTATATGAAGATGACCTTCTTAATGAGCGTCCTTTGACTGTGTGCTCATTTTATTAAAGAAGATAATTTAATCGGACCATTTACTCTTTTTTTTTTTTTTTTTTTCCGGAACCGGGGATTGAACTCAGGCCCTTGTGCTTGCCAGGGAAGCGCTTATTCCACTGAGCCATCTCCCTGGCCCCTAATAAGGATTTTTTTTTTTTTTGTTCCTCGAATGCCTTCAGGGCACTTTTGGCCAGTGGGAGAGTTGTGAGGTTCGAACTCCAGCAACCTGAGGCTGACAGCTTTGTGGAAGCAGCCACTTAAAGGCCTGAGCTAGGGCCAGGCCCCCCCATTTACTCTTTTATCTGTTAAAACGTCCAATGGGGAAAAAACCCCAGAGATTTGGGGAGGTCTTAGAAATAATATTTCATTTAATGGATAAGATTATTGTGGACACTTTGTTTTGAGACCGGATCTTCCTATGTAATTCAGGCTAGTCTTGAACTCCCTGTATAGCCCAGGATGACATGTAACTTGCAGTGATCCTCCTGCCTCAGCCTCTGCAGTGCAGGGATTACAGGTGTGCACCACCACATCTGGCCCAGGGACTTCGTTCATGCCAGATGCTGTTCTGGGTGTGGGGAAAACATCCATACAATAAATAAGAGTGGCTAATAAATAATGGATAATTAAGTCCTGACATGTGCTGTCTTGTATAATCATCGCAATAAACTTATGATTCAGCTTTTCCTCCCTCACTTTGAA
This sequence comes from Octodon degus, assembly GCF_000260255.1. Lineage (NCBI taxonomy): Eukaryota > Metazoa > Chordata > Mammalia > Rodentia > Octodontidae > Octodon > Octodon degus. The sequence goes on along the minus strand of NW_004524755.1, from coordinate 298,090 downwards.
AATAAGAAAACTGATGCATTGAAGACTTAAGTAATTATCTAAGCTTTCACACCCAAGAAATAGTGGATCTATGATTTACAAACAACGCTTTCTGGCCTGGACTCATTTCCATTTTCTTCCTACATTATTGCACAAGAAATGCTGGTGGAGTCTACATTTAACATCCTGATTTTTAATAAAATCCAGCCAAATGCTGTATTGTAATGCAATCCTGAAAATGATCATAATTTCACACATTTATGGGTCTCATTATCTCCTGATCATATTTTTCTGTTTGTATCTCTGAATTTGTTTGATCTAACCTACCCTGTCTTCATTCCCTATGTGAATCTTAAACTCTGTTCCTTTTCAGAATGAGTTAAGACTCACTTATTCCTCCCTTAAGTATTCATTTTCTGCAAATCTCAATGACAGCTTTCCTTTTAATTCTCTCAAACTTGTAATTGTTCTACCAATGTTGGTGCTGACTTGTGAAAGGAGTTGTCTAGTACTACCTTCTCTACTCTCAGCTCAATTTTAACATTTAAAAATAAACTATTGGTAGCCTAAGCACCTGCCTGGGAAGAACAAGATCTTGAGTTCGATCTCCGGTACTGCATACTATGCTCGCCCCCAAACCGGGCATGGTGGTGCATGCCTGTAATCCCAGCACAGGGGAGGCTGAGAAAGGAGGATCACTATGAATCCAAACTGCATAGCTAGACTCTGTATGAAAAAATAAAATATAAATAAACTGTTATACAATTTTTATAATTATACCAAACATTCAGATAGACAGACAATAAATCCTGTCAAGGCACATGAAACAGACAAACAAAATGAATAGATTGGTTCATAAGAACATGAATCCATTCCTAACAGGGATAGTGAACATCAGGGCTGCTTCGTTAAAGAATGTCAGCAAAATAGGGGATAGAAATGCAAATCTATGAAAACGAGCAAGTTGCGTAAGAAGACATTCCTGACACAGATCAGCAGGCAGCAGGATGCTTGAGTCAGGGAGTGGGTATCTCTGTAGACACAGCTGGCTGAATCATCACCTCCACAAAACTTCTTGCAAGTCTTCTATTCTTCAGCAGGAACTGGAGGGATTTTATTGACACCGTGGAGATCTTTCACAGATATCCTCAGAAGGCTCATCTCCATCCATGTCATCTGTTTGAAACAACTTTTCAACATAAGAAGTCAAGCCAGGCAGTGAAAGACTGAAAGTTGTTGCCTTCAGAATGTGGGCGAATGTCGTGGGTGGTGATCACGAAGCATAAAGAAATGAACACTGGTGAGACGCTCTCCGCAGTGCTCCATCTTGGCTGTGCTCACCAAGTGCCCTGATCACAGACACCAGGGTTCTGGCCTGTAATGGAGGATGACTCATTAGGTTACCATGACATTATAAAAATATTGTGTAACTCATACTTTATTGGGTATAAAGTGATTAAACAGCAATGCTCCTGGCTACTGTTGCCTTGGGAAGTTTTAATGATGTTATGCAGTTGACATCGTGGTTGTTGCCCAAGTGGAGGGTCTGTGACTAGTTGAGTCCTTAACCAGGAGCAGATTTTCCCTGCCAGAGGACCTTCAAAAGCCCTTTCATACTTAGATGTAAAGAGAGTGCTATCAGAGCAGAAAATAATAGATCTTTTCCTATTCGCCAAACAAGAAGAGACAAGATAGTTGTATGCTCATTTTAGACTAATGCAACAGTGTGTTACTGAACTATTCGGGAGACTAATAAATTAAGCCTTTGATTTCAAAAACATTAAGTGTTTAAGTCTTATTATCAAGTACTCTGTGACAAGAAATGAGGGTCCAGACCAGTGGAGAACATGCAACCCTAAAGCAGGTTTCAGGGAACATTCTATCAGACCTTATGGTTGGTGCTTTCCTCTAGCTCATTATTAGTAGTAATTAGACAAATAGTTATGCACCAGATGCCTGCTAAATACTAAAAAAAATAAGGATGAGCGCACAGTTATGATTTCCTATTCTCATGGAGTTTAGAGTTTAACAGAGGTAGACATTAAAATAAGAATCACACAAACAAAGGCATAACCATAAAGTCTTCTAAATATTAAGTGGAAAAAGTATTGTAGGGGGAAGGAATGACTTCTGATTCACAAAGTGATTGAAAGCCTAGGAATGGAGGAAAAGGGCATTTTTTGTGGAAAGTCTCATTTGCACTGAGATTGGAATGGGGGGTGGTGGAAAGTAAGTGGGTGAAGTAGGTAAATTGGCCACTGGCATGAAAGTAGGACGTGAGAGGTGGAAGGTGGAGGAAAGGCCCTGAGTGTGAGACTGGCACTGCGGGAACCAGGAAACGCCTGTGTGGGTGCCGCTCTGCAGAGGGCAGGGCAAGCATGGGAGCGGCCTCTCCAGGGCCTCGTGTGTCCAGGTCAGTGTGCTGAACTTACCAGTTGAAAGTCTTTGAAGCTGTTAAGATAAAGGATGTTATTTTCATGTTGAAAACATGTCTAGTTATAATTGACACTGTAGATTCAATGGTAGAGCAGTTTAACAGATGGCATTAGGAAAGAATCAATCAAAGAAGCGACAACAAAATCGCAGTTCTTCAGGACTCCATTCTGAGAAAGTGCCTGTGTTTTGCAAGGCACAAAAGGGAAAGTTATTTGGTATTCTCATAAATAAAAGGCAAAGGATGGGACTATGAATGCGGTGGAGGTTGGTGCAGTCGGACCTCTTGAGAGATTTGGAGAGTTTCCCAAGATAGTGGTGACGGGGGCTGCTTGGTCATTCCTGAGACTCTTCTATGTGAAGTCTTAGACACCCACATGCAGCTGGAGAGTGGGCCTTGAGAATGCCAGGTGTCACGGCCAGGAAAGGGTTGTTCTGCCTTCTTAAAGATTTCCATCAAAATGAACAGAGAACGTGTTGCTAGACCAGAATGGTCGATGCAGAGACCCTTCTAATTTCACAATGTACAAACTGAAAAGAAAAAGCTCCCAAACTTGCAGAGCAGCTTTATCCTAGTTAGGGAGCACCTGGAGTAGGGGTTAGAGTCACTACAATTGCTGCGCAGCAACAAACGACGGGAACGTGTGGACTCATCTCTTTCTTATTCCTTTGTAAGTCACATTGATTGTTACAACTGATGCCAATCTATGACCTTTCCCATGCTTTTTTTTTTTTTTCATTCGTTTCTTTACATTTTCTTCAAGCCAAGTCTTTATCTGACTTGGTTAGAAATAGTCTTGTTACAAACAGATTTTAAATTTCACTGAATTTTTTTTTTCTGCATCTATAGAGATGATCATAGTGATTTTGATTGCTTCATTCTGTGGATATGATATTGTATTTGTTACTCTGTGAGTGTCACACCATCCTTGGATCCCTGAGATAAATCCCAGTTGATCAGGATGTGAAGCTTTTTGCTTGCATTGTTGGATTTGATTTGGTAGTACTTTGCCAGGTAATTCTGTATCTATGTTTATAAAGGATATTGATCTACAGCAATGGAAATTAGTATAACCATTAGGAAAATAGTAAGGAACCTCCTCAAACTCTGGGAGTCAAACTGCCATGTGAGCCAGCAGTCTCTCTAGTGGTTGTCTATCCAAGACAGTTGAAATCAGTGTATTGAAGAGGTAGCTGCCTTCCTTTGTTTAGAATAGCACTACAGACAACAACTAAGCTATGAAATCTAACAAGGTTTCTAGTGATGGATGAATGGTTCAAGAAAATGAAGATTCTGTACACAGTGGAATAAAATTGATCCATAACAAGAATGAAATTCTGCTATTTACGCTAACATGGATGGAAATGGAGGACACTTGATTTGTTGAAATAAATTAGGCAGAGAAAGACAGTTGTTGAATGCTCTCAGTTATACCTACAATCTGAAAATTGATCTCAGAGTAAAAGAGTGTCTGGGAGGGTGTTAATGAGGGGTGGACTCATTAAGATACCTGGTGGTTTCCAGGAGGAGCAGGATTGGAGGAACAACTTCAGGTGTTCAACAGCATGACAAGGATGGTTGATACCAATGATTGAATATTCCAAAATAGCTAGTAGAGGGGACTTTTAATGTTCAAACAAAAATAAGTGATAAATTTCTGAGGAGATGTGTTTGTCACTTGCCCTAAACTGAGCTTTGCACATTGTGTATAGGTTTTGAAATACCACACTGAAAAAGCTATGTGCTGATTAAGGAAAAGAAATGCCTTATTATACTGAAAACTGTGCTCCGTTTTTCACAATTTCTTACTACAAAATCTTTATTCTGTATCATAAATGTTATGCTTATACATGCATTTCTTAAACTCATGAGTTTTACCTGGAGACATATAAACACAATCAGTATTTCTATCACAGCATGTTACATTATATAAAATATATGTTTTGGTTTTGAGATTGGGTGTAGTGCTCAGCTTTAAAGGATTGTAGTTTTATCAAGAAAAATAATGGGAAATAAGCTCCTGATTAATGTTTCTTGACCAGACTATCAGCTTTTCAGAAATAAATTACTGGCCTTTAGTAGCGGATATTTATCTTTAGAGTCTCCGTGTTCTGTAGTAGAGGAATTAAAGAGGGAAAAGGGTGACCCTGTTGCGTTAACAGTAGCATCTTCAAGTAAGCAGGAGGTACTGGGCTTATTTTGGTTATGTTCATTGTGTTGTGCTTTGCACAGCCAGGAGCAGAAGCCAAGTGGGGAACTATTGGAAAAAAATGGGCAAGAGGTGAAGGACACTAAGAAATGGCAGAGATCACTGCAAATACAGTACAGCAAATCATTTTTATCTGGGTCAACTGAGAGACTTTAGTGAGTGAAGTGCGCATGTGCGCACACACACACACGCACGCACACACACGCACACGCACACACACACGTGCACACACACACACACACACACACACACACACACACACACACAGAGGCCCATGAAGTCCAATCCAAACACACAGATGAGTCCACTTGTCTCACTCTGATGTCGCCTACTATCCAACCCTTTGAAGGAAGAAATTGAAGACAGATTTCTCCTGGTTATAGCAACCGTGATTTACCGAAGCCTTCGTGTTAACTCTTATAATACGAACTGCGACCGGATGAGTTATGTTTCATGTGGCCTGGGCAATCCACTTGGGCTCCTAAAGCATTTACATGTCACTATGTATATGAGAGAAATATAGCCCCACATTTCTGTGAAAATTCCATATATGCACAAGTGAAATGCAAAGAACATATGTTCAGCCATAAATGTGTTCATGTAAAGCAGTCTTATTCTCCTGGGGTAATCACACGCCAAGATAGTTGAAGAAATGCAAATAGAGGGATTAGAAGCGTTCTTGGCACCTTGTAAGTGCTCAATAAATGTTAACTATAATAATAATATTATTGTTTTTCTTTTCCTTCTGCGTCTCCTCCTCTTCCTCCACCTCTGGCCTCCTCTCCACCTCTTCCTCATTGCTTCTGTGGTAGGGCCATTATAATGCCGTTTCTGGCTCTCAGCTGTCCACTTTCACAACCACAGCGTCATTATTCATTCTTTCCTTTGTTCTATTTTTCTAAGTAATTCCCTTCTGAAGTCAATTTTACTCCCACTCCCTTTCATTCTCTTCTCTGTTCTCTGCTCGCTACTGTTACCACAAGTCATATTCACATTTCCTTTTCATCCAGAACGCATGCGCCCCAGCCCCAAGTCAAGGCTGGATTATTCAGTAGGCATTTGGGCAGAACAAGGGTATCACAGAAATGATGGTTCATTTCTGAGTCTTTTGAGAATTTTTCTACAAGAACACCTTTAAAGTATACTGAAGATTTAATGCACATTTTATTATTAACAGTCAAGTATAGATTTAGTTGGTCCATATTAAGGAGTGGTATACGGCACCATTTTCAAAGCCTAAGGCTTCTTGTAGTCTGTAATCTAAGCTGGCTTTAGACATAGCTTCCTGGCTCTAGCTGCTTTCTTCTTGTGTGCACTCCTTCCTGGACAGCATCGATGCCAGCAGTGAATCTGCAGGCATCAAAAGTGGCCAGTGACTGTAGAAACATGCGGCAGGGAAGTGCGGGTGGAGTGTGGGCGCAGAGAATGGAGAAGCAGCAAGGAGAGGCTCTCCAGAGAAGGCAGTGCTTCTCTGAGGGCTTTTGTCCTCCAGAAAGATTATTTTGTAATCCAGAAACAAGCTATTTCTGGGTTACCCTGGGCTTGGGTTCCAGGGCTGAGAAAGTGCCTCTCTGTTCTGAGACTTTCTGATATACAACTGGGAGAATGATTTTAGGGCGTGAAAGGGTCAGTTTAAATATGAGCGAACTTGCCAGGACTTTGGAAAGCTGTTCAAAAATAAGAGGACTGAGGGTGTGCACTTAGGTGTAGAGGACGCTGAGGGCGGACGCACGCCGTTCCCCTGGGTCAGGCCTAGTACTGGGTCTCTGCAATCCCATTGCAGGCAATCTGACCCTTGAGATTTGCTGGACAACTCATTTGGTTTTTTTCATGACCTCTGAGGTGTTACCAAGGTTTGACTTCAGTCAGCTGTTCAGGTCCAAGTCCAAGTGATCCTTCTCTCTAGGCATCTTTGATATCTTTTTCTTTAACTATTTCTTGTGCTATTTCTTCAGAAATTTGGTTGAGATTGTCAGCCTAATGCCCGGAATATCCTACCATGCCCGTTTGACAGCCCTTAAACATCAGGCATATATTTGTACGTTAGATATCTTCCCAGTCCTCCTACATAACTTTTGGAAGCTGGACTGACGCTGGTCCTTCGCAGTCTCTCCCTGGTCCTGTGTTTCAAGCAGCACAAAGGAAGTGAGTGCTGTTGATCTGTGCTTCTAGCCATGGGGGTCACCCAGTGTGTTCCCCTGTAATTATTTCATGGAAGTGTGTGGCTTTGATAACCCAGGACACAGAGTTCTCTTACAGGGTAGTATTTAATGCAGTCAAATTTAAGCTGCCGCAACTGTGTTCTGCCAATGGATGCTAATTTTTATTAATACTGGAATAAAATAGGTTGGAAAAACTTACTAAAAGTCATCTCCTCATGATGCCTCTTAAAGAATTCTTAAGGAGTTTTTATTACAAGTGAATTTTAACATTTTAGAAGTAAATTACACTTCAGCAATGACTTCAGTATATTTCCTCTTTGGGGTTGCTTAATACTCAGCGAATTGTGACGCTTTCACTTTTTGTATTAATTATTTAAACAGTCACGTTAGAGATTCTTTGGCAGCCGATCAGTCATGCAATAATTATGAATGAAGAAATATTTGCGATTTGAAAAGACTTAGTGTAATTATATACATATCAAAAAAATTAAGAGGTACACTACTCCAGGAAGGATATCTATATCTACATCTAATCTATATCTATTTCATATTTATCTACTCAATGATGTTTTATGCAGCCTTTGAAATTCAGGTAACAAATTATTTGTAACTCACTGAAAAATGCATGTTGCAAAGAGAAAGAGCAAATCAAAAATATTCACCATGCGACAGCAGCGCTGCTATTGAATGACAGTATTTCACAAATAACTCTAAGGTGTGGAGAGCGCAGGGTCAGCATTAATAAGATCAGAAACGTTGGTTGAAGTAAAGCCTTGATGGGACTTTA
>NW_004524755.1:289012-289689 GCF_000260255.1 Octodon degus | reverse complement strand
CCTGTAAAATTGTTCTGCTACTCATGCAGTATTTCTTTAAAGGTGGATGAGCACTCTGGTCAACCCATATATCTTCACTAATAGATAAGAGTTCAAGTTTTAAAGAACTTAAATTTCAGTTTGGCTAGCACTGGCTATTTATAGCATCCGTACAGTCTCTGACCAGATTCTTAGAGTAATATGTCTTTAATGTTATGGCTCTTCTCAAAAACTGTGTATCCAAAAGCCTACTCATCTATTCACTTAACATATTCAGGATTTTATAGGCATGTTATTAGAATAAATGTCCTTTAAAATTCTATAAAAGGAGGACGTAGTACTAACAAGCGCTGGGATTACAGGCATGCACCACCACACCCAGTCTCAATCACCATCTCAGCGTGCCCCTCAGGTGAGCCTGGCACGGCATACTAGGGATCGAACCCTGGCCACTGTGCTCTGCCTAGCAGGCGCTTTAGTCCACTGAGCTATCTGGGCAGCCCCCATGTATGTTTTCTTGCAGCCATGCTCCCCAAGAATTTCACCTTCTTGAGTCCAGAATCAGAAGCAAATGCCCCCCTGGTGCTTTCCCTCCTTTGGCCACCCTTGGTGTGGTGATCACAGCTACGGTTGGAGAGGCACTGCAATGCAGCCAATTGCGTTTGTGTCTTCTATCAGATTAGATCCATGGCAAGAAA
>NW_004524755.1:271345-288912 GCF_000260255.1 Octodon degus | reverse complement strand
TCACGATGCAGTACAGGCTGGCCTTGATGTCACTGTAGCCCAGGGTGGCTTTGAACTCACAACAATCCCCCTGCCTCAGCTTCCTGAGGGCTGTGCTTACAGGTGTGTCCCAGCATCCCTGGCCATAAATCTTTATAAAAATAGCATGAGCAAACAGCATAAAATGCTGTGTCTAAAAATGGAGAGTTCAAGAGGTGAAGATAGGCACTCTTCATTTAAGGACTGAGTTCTGTTCCTACAATCAGGTCACCAGCAGGATGGTCTGCTGAATGAGGAGTGGCCCAGAGGATGTGCATTAGAATACTCAGAAGAAAGAACTGGTCAAAGGAAACTGCACCTTGAGGACTTGGTGCCTTGTCATGAGCGTGACTCTCACAGGCAGCACTGTAATGTGCAACAGAATGTGGAAGTTCCGAAGTATAGTGCTGTGCTGTAGCAGAAAGCACACGAGGCTGTGCAGCTGCCCATGTTCCTGCACGCGCACCCTGATCGCCGGTCCTGTCAGAGCTGCAGGTGGTGAAGCCTGTACAGTGTACCTTGGTTGTACCTCCTTATGGTTGTTAAGCAGGAAGTTCGTTAACAAAGAATATCTATGCACAGAATCACAATGTACCAGGTAGAAGCTTACTAATAGCTACTTTGGTGAGAACCCAGGCTGATGTAGGAGAATCTAATATGTAATTGAAAGAAGCTGGTGGCTCACCATGGGTGACTCTGAGGGGAAGAAATTCCAGGGGTGTCCAGTCGTAGAGATGAGGGGTGGGGTACTTCCACACACGCATGTGTTGTACCTGAAGGCATTCACAGAGAATATCTCAGAAACACTTCCTCATGTTTCCATGAGAGGGAGCAGAAGAGGAACAATTAACAGTACTGACAGCATTTGATCTTTCTTAATGAGGTCTTCCCTCACGAGTAAGTGTTTAATCAGCGCCTGCCCTGCCAAGATAGCACCAGAGCTTACCTGGCTGGTAGGAAGAGAAATACCCAATGCAACATTCTAGCCAGCCTAGGTAGGAGGGACACAGAATGGCATGAAGCAGCCATGCTCCAGGCGTGCAGACCACTGAAATACCGAGACCCCAAAATGGGACCACAGAATACTTCCCTTTGCCTTTACCTTAACATATTACTAAAGATCTATTTGCAGTAGATCCTTTATCCAGTATGTGTATCAAGAAAAATATTAAACACATTTTTAAAGGTACCTGCCTCAAACACTGAAGAGATAAAACAGACATCATAATCAGATTAGCTATGGGACAGATGTTGAAAATGTCATATTGGTAATTTTAAACTACTATGATTAATATATTAAAGTCTCTAATGGACTGAGTAGACAAGTATATGCAAAAACAGATGAATGATATGAGAAAGAGATGAAAAGTTCAAGGAAGAACAGAAAGGAAATGTTATAAATCAAATACTGTAGTAGAAGTGCGGAATGCCTTAAATGGGCTCATTAGTAGCCTGGACATGAGTGAAGAAAGAATCCTTGAGTTTAAAGATAATTCAATATAACGTCCAAAAACTGAAAAGCACAGAGAACAAAAACTAGAAAAAAAAAGCAGAGAAAAACACAAACATAACAGAATATCCAATTACCGTGGGAATTTGTTGCCAGTAGACCTGGCTGGCAGGAAATAATAAAAACCATTCTTCAGAAAGGAGGAGGATAATACAGTTTACAAAATTCTGATCACAAAAGAAAGGAAGAACATGAAGCAAACATAAGTTATCTTGAAGTGACTTTCATTATTTCTTATTCTCAATTGATCTGACAAGTAAGTTGGTTCAAAAGAATAACAGGAATGTGTTCAATTATGAGTGTATTTCCTGAAGAAGTACAATTATAATGAATGCTTACCGTCAGCAGTAGGAGACAGACAAAGGAGGAGATAAACTAGCAATAAAGAGTAAAAGCAACAAGGAGAAGAAATAACAAACCTCCTAGACCTATATTATACGTCAGTTTTTTAGATAAACAATAGAAGACAGAGATTATAAATGTGTATCACCAAAAGTATCAATGAACAAAACACCCACAATGAATCTAAACATACATTTCAATTAAGATTAACTATTTGGAGAAAGTTATACCTTGCTTATAACAATTGAGATAATAATGTAGAATAGGTATATTCATTTCAGATAAGCAGGCTTCATAGCAAGGAAAGTTATAGGGAATAAAGAGGATCTTATTGGGGCTGGCCAAATGGTTCAGCAGATTAAAGCACCTGTAGGCAGATGCAGGAGCCAAAGGTTTGATCCCCTGGGGCTGCTGTGCCGGCCCTGTTCCCGTGGCGCGCTGAGATGGCGACTGAGTCTGGGCATGTTGGTGCGTGTCTCTAATCCCAGCTCTTGGGAGGCTGTAAACAGGAGAATCACTACAAGTCTGATCTAGTAGAGAGATCCTGAACACCCTGTAGACCCTAAAATAAAAAAGGCATTATTATTAAGAATAAAATCATTAATTGCTTACAGGGAAATTTAGAGCATCAAATGTATATATAATAGAAACAAAGAAAAATCTACAGTTGAACATGCAAAATTAAGAAATTAAGAAATTAAGAAATTAAATCATAAATAATCAGAAAAAATGAAATATTGTTAATTAGAGACAAAATTATTGAAAAATTCAAAAGTAAACAAAATTGGTTATTTATAAAGATGCATAATTGATAAAACTCTATGGGGCTGCAGAAAACTGGTGATAAAGATCTTTCTCAGCTTCATGAAAAACATCTATGAAAAACCTTTAGTTAACCTCAAAATCTGGGTAATTGAGAAGTTTCTTTTAAGAGTATGACCAATGTAAGGTATCCTATTGTTGCCATTTTTTACACCGTACTGAAGATTTTAGCTAATACAGCAACACACACCATGGCTCTGTCTCTGTCTGTCTTGTCCTTGTTATATAAACATGAATAAAATAATTAGAAAAAATATTTTTGTCTTCAGATAGCACAGTCAGTCCTCTGTGACTTGTTAAAAATTTTTAATGCTTCTGAGAAGGGTCTCGCTATTGTATGCCAGGTTAGCCTTGAACTCACAAGGATCATCCTGCCTCAGTCTCCTCAGTTGTAGGATTACAGATGTGCACCACCATGCCTGGCAGTCCTCTATGTTCAAAGTCCAAAAGAAGAGAAAAAGAAGGCTGGAAAGATAGTTCAGCAGCATAAATGGCTGCCTTGCAGACACAAGGTCCTGAGTTCTATCCCTCATAATGCAAAATAAATAAATAAAAATAAAATAAGTAATATAAAAAATAAAAAGATAGAAAAAATAACACATCTCTTAGACATGAATCCATCTCTCTATATCTATCTATCTATCTATCTATCTATCTATCTATCTATCTGTCTATGTATCTGTCTATCTATCTGTCTATCTATCTTTGCTCAAAATCTCCCTACAATAAAGAGCCAACTATGACAAGGGCATTAACACTTGGTAAATGTATGAATCATATATGTCAGCAATAAACTAGTAGAATTTGAAATTAAAAGCACAATATTTGCATTAGCAGTCAAAATAAATTATTTTGGTAAAAATATAACAAAATATATACAAACTCTATGGGAAGAAAATTGAAAATCCTTAAGGCAGAAGTAAATAATAAGTAGAGAGATAGTATATGGCTGTGGAGAGACAGGCTCAACATTTCCAAGGCATCATTTCTTTCCATGTTGGTGTCTAGATTTAATGCAATTACAATACAAATTTCAGATAGTGAGTCTGACAGTACTGGAAAACAAATTCAGAAGTTTACGGAAAGGCAAAAGGCCTCAAATATACTACTGGTTGGGACCAGTGTGGGCCAAATTAGGGGTGCTGGCGGAGACCCTTGATTCAAAGCTAATAGGAAAGTTCTAGCAATCAAGTCTGTGTGGTAATGCTGAAACAATCAATAAAAAAATCAATAAAATAGAATAGAAGCTCAGAAACAGATTCATATAAAAATAGTCATTGATCTTTAACAAAGTAGAAAAGCGAATAACACAAAGCAAAAAAAAAAAAAAAAAAAATCCAGAATTTTCCACACGCAGTCCTAGGATGAATGGAGAAATATAAGAAAATAAAAGAAGCAGAAAGAGAGAATCCGGATACATGCTTCTTTCGCAAAAATCAACCTAACATAAACTTCCCACTGTTCACAGGTAAGTGTAAAATGCAGAAGCTATAGAAACACAGAAACATGATGCGGAAGAAATCTATTAAAGGAATGACTCGGTCAAACACAATTGATAAACTAGTCTTCGTTAAAATTAAATACCTCTGCTCTGTGTAATCAGTTATCAAGAGAATGAGGGAAGAATCCATAGGTTAGAAGAAAGGACTCTACTTGCCAATGTGTGACAGGGAACATAGCTAACAGAAAACTATTATCTGATGCGTACAAAGACCTCTTGAAACTCCATAATAAGAGAACAAACAGCAAGATTAAATGGGCAAAGGAGTGTAACGCACATAAAATCAAAGAAGACGCCGCAGTTGCCAATCAGCGAGCAACAGTGCTCACTCCACGTTGTATGTCATCAGGGAAATGCACATTGAATGATAAGATACCACTGCACATCCAATGAAGGCCCCACGTGCAGAACGCTGATACCAAATGCTGGCAAGCACGTGGAACAACAGAAACCGTAATTCATTGCTGGGAAGAATGGGAAATGATAAACCAGGTTAGAAAATAGTTTGGCTGGTACTTACCAGACGGTATAGATTATTACCCTACTTTTGGGGAATTATACACCTTGGAGTTTAGCAAACTGAATGAAAACTCACATCCTCACAGAACTTTGCACACTGTTAGGTGCGGGAGCTTCTCCCACAATTACTAAGACATGGAAGCAATCATGTTGCACTTTAGTAAATGAATGGAAAAATAATATGATGGAATGTTTAACAACAGTACTGAGAAATGGGATATTAAAGCATAAAGACATAGAAGAAACTTACAAGCATTTTGCTCAGTGCTGAGTTTGGGCCAGTAAACCTGATAGAGAGAGACAAACAAAGACACAGGTGACAGAGGATGTGTTTGCTGGCAGGTCAGGAGACTTTTCCAGAATGGGGGGAGGTTCTGAATTGACTCAATCCCTAAGGTTTATTGAGGAAAACAGAGGCATAGCGTACTAAGTACAGATGTTTGTGTTAAGTAGCAGTAGCAAGCCAGGCAAGCAAGGCATGGTTAGGGTTTAGCTGAATAATTGACTTTTATCTGATTGTCCCCTTGGGGACATCCTTGTTTTACACGTATGGCCCATCTCTATGTGAGTTGGTAAAATATCCCCGCTTCAGGAAATTTCAGTTCCTTAGAGTTAGCAACCTGAGGCAACCCTAGCAGATTCCTCAGGCATCACAAGAAAGTCTACAATAAGAAGTATATATATATAAAGTTTGGAAAGCGTGAAAGGATTAGTGGTTGCTGGGCATTAGAGGGGAGAGAAGGTGAACAGACAGAGCCTAGAGTGCGTGGAGCAGTGAAGTACCCTGAGATGACGCAATAATGGTGCAGCCTAGTCGATACTGCTAGTAAGTGGCATTATACGTTCACATGCATTGAGTATAGAATATGTGGCGCGAACTCTGATTTCAGCTACGGGCTTTGGGTTGTTATGATGGCTCTGTATAGGTCGTCAGTTTTAATAAGTCTACCACTTTGGTGCTTGATGATGACTAAGGGTAAGATGATTGTTGAGATGGTGGCAGGTCATTGGAGATGTTTTCGTTTGTGCTTAATTTTTCTGTGAATTCAAAACTGGTCTAAAGGTAGTTTACTAAAAAGCAAAACCAAGAGAATCAACTCTTCTTTTATGCCACATTTGAGACCTGTGAATTCCTATGCTTTCATCAAAATGAAATCATCAATGCTTTTGTTCAAAACCTACCAAATTAATGAAAACATGCAAGGACGTAAACTTGCATGATTCAGAAGTGGCATGATTTGTAGGAGCTAATTTATTGTGTTAAAATTCTTCTGAGAGGGAATACAGATTATTAAGCCCCAATTCTTACAAAGCATTGTCAGACAGGTAATAAAGTGCGAACTTGTTCAAAAGACTTGTATAAAATTGGATTATTCCCAGGTTTTGGAAGTTCTTCTGTGTTGAAATGACACTTAATGCCATATGCCAACATCTGCCTTAAAAAGTTGGAAGAATTGAAACCATACCTGTGAGAGATATGTATTAAACTTTGATGAAATATCTGAAAGAATTAAGGTAAAAACTGTATGATATTTAGTTGTAGGAGCTAATTTATTGTGTTAAAATTCTTCTGAGAGGGAATACAGATTATTAAGCCCCAATTCTTACAAAGCATTGTCAGACAGGTAATAAAGTGCGAACTTGTTCAAAAGACTTGTATAAAATTGGATTATTCCCAGGTTTTGGAAGTTCTTCTGTGTTGAAATGACACTTAATGCCATATGCCAACATCTGTCACACCTTAAAAAGTTGGAAGAATTGAAACCATACCTGTGAGAGATATGTATTAAACTTTGATGAAATATCTGAAAGAATTAAGGTAAAAACTGTATGATATTCAGTTGCACCAAATCTGGCACAGTGTTTCAGTGGAATGAGAAAATGCTTCTCTTTCAGAAGTACGCATTAAATAAAAACATGAGACATTGAAAAATAGTAATCTCTACTGGGAGGGTCATACGTAGGAATAAATTCAGTGCAATAGAATTTACTACCTTGTGATTTGTTTTCTTTGGGTCATGACTACTAGAAAATGTTTCCTCAATTCTTATGTGTGGATAACTATGCACAATACAGAGACAGATGTGGCCTCCACCCAGTGGTTCTGCAGTTTAAATAAAATGGGTAAGAAGGCAGACGTAAAAACCCCAGAAGATGGATGACTTAATGGGTGTGATGTATCATGAATAGCGTTTCATTTCTCTGTTTTTTTCTTCCAGGGCTGTCTCATTGCTCCATGATTTTAAAAAAAGATGCCATGTGTGAAGTCGCAAAATTGTATTTCAGTGCTCTTTCCTGCCTGCGTCAGGAGGCTGGTGCGTAGCTAATGCCAAATCGGCGTGTTACACATCGACTCATTCAAAGACTTCAGCTGGTGGAAAAAGGACATTCGGTTTTCATGTATTTCCTTTCCTTTTACTTATTTTTATGTGTGTAAAATATATTTACTAGGAATCAGTTATAAGATGCCAGGACTTCAACAGAAATACAGCTTTTAATAATGCTTATTAAACTATATCTCTTTATGGAGCTTTGAGAGTCATTTTAAAAAATTTCACCTTCTAGCCAACTACTTTTTCTTGTCTATTTGTTTGCCTCCTGATACATAAGAAGATAACAGGAGAAATAAATCACTGGAAAGAAGGCAGCATTAGGAAATTCCTATAAAGCTTAGTTTCCAGAGGAACAGAATTACTTCAAAGTCTGTCCTATACTGCAAGAAGTCAGGTATGTCACTAAAAGGCTAGGTTCAAGGAGGTTCTAATTGACTATGGATAGCAAATCTTCAACTTCATTATTTTGGAAGAATATTCGCTCCTGGAGTTGTCCTTTCATCCAAAGTGTTGGCTGTGGTGGAGGTGTGTGTGGCAGGAAAGGACAGTTCTTTGTTCAGTGGTATGTTCAAGTTCAGGGACCACCATTTATCTATTTATTCATAAAATACAAGTATTAACATCAGTGCCATTATCTGTGGTGGAATTCAAGTGCGGGGCCATGAGATGTGGGTGTGTTTCATAGGGATCTATCAATTACCACCATGGATAGAGGAGACAGGCAGACATTTAGATTTTCTCTGTAATGCCTGAAATACATGTTGAAGGAGAGAAAGTCATAGAAGATTAAGAAATGAATTAGATCTAATAGAACGGTGGTAGCAAATCAATGTCATGCATGCTGCAGCAGGCTGCTACATCACTGAAAGCTTTTTAAGTGTATTTTTCTATTAATGACTTATATTTTCTAAACTAAATTCTCAGCATTTGAGTTTAATTGCAGTGTCGGCACTTCGGGATGAATATGTGGATTTTAGTTGCACTTTGGGCTTTCCATCTCTAAAAGACTCATCATCACTGGAGTAGATGATCAAACCGTAAGAAGTATCAATCATGCTTACGAGATGTCCTGCCCTCTGAAAGCTTCCGAGTGACTACGCAAGTGTGAGCATAGTGTTCTAAATAGAGTACATATGCTAATGATTATGGGCGTGTGCTATTACAATTTTATTTACTAAAAAGGCAGTGGCTGAATGTTAAGTTAGAAACCAGTCTGAAATCCTTTTGTAAACCATCAAATACCTTCACAAGTTTTATGTCTTTCTCATTGACCTTTCTCTCATTTCTGGGACAAAATACCTGACACCCAGCATTAAGGAAGGAAAGATTTATTTAGCTCTGAGTTAGTGGAAGTTTCAGTCTGTACTCGGCTGGCTCCAAGGCAGAGTGTCACAGGGAAGAAGGCAGCTGTTCATGGGGTGGAAAACAGCAAAGCAACAAGAGTAAAAGGGAGGAGCAGTAGCAATTACGGCAGAGGCTGAGGCCAGCCTCTCTCCTTTCCTCACATTGCCTTCAGGCTATCTGCCTGAGGGTGGGTGTGATCTTCACACCCATAATCCCATCAGTACTCAGACCCATAATCCCAACCATGGATCATGAATTAACCAAAAACTCTAGAACCATGCCCCAATGACTTCATGACTGCTTTGGACTTGGTAAGAGGCAACTACACGCAAGCCATAACAATGTCATAGGAACTTTTCTGTTCCTTCACTGTCAAATCACCACACTATAATGATATTTGGATGCTCTATAATACTTATTGAATATACTAAGATGAAAACATTCTTAGTAACACTTAAAAGAGAAAATCAATAATGTTTGACATGAAATATTTGCATTTATTCAAGAAAGTAAATATTTAAAAAATATTTACCAATCATTCAAAGATTTAAAGATAGATATTTGTAGTATGGGAAATTGACTCCAGAGCCTCATGCAAGGAAAGTGTTGTTCCAATAAATTACTTCTAAGTAAGATTTCTATACTGGTTTTGAAATTGTGATCCTACTTACTCAGCCTCCTAAGTGACTGGGATTATAAGAATGCACCACCACATCCAGCAAAAAATATTTTCTTTACAATATAAGTACAATTTGGACAGAAATGACTGAAAAATCTACAATTAACTAGAGAATATGATCACTGGGAATTTAACAGCTTGGCAGGTGCTTTAAAAGTTTGGACAATATTGAATAATTTTCACAATAAAGCACTTGTTCTGCTCTTTGAAAAAAAATCTTGGGCAAAATGACTCCTTCACGAAAGGGGTGTACTCATACATTGCAAACATTAATTAATAAAACAATAAATAAAGTAAATAAAATAGAAGTGCAAATGGTATCAAATTGGAGCCAGCATGCACTAGGCCCCTTCCTGGCATAGCAAGTCCTCTTATCAAGTTCTGCCAATTTGCAAATCTCTTGTAGATTATTACCTTTGGATAGAGAGCTGATTAATTTTGTGTCTACTTGCCTTGACCACAAGATCATTACGTGCCATATAAAATTTTGTTTTGCATGTTTCCTTGAGCACATTTTTGGAAAAAAAAAATTAACATTTACTTTTGTAGACTGAGTAAAGCAGTCAGGCTTCCATAGCGTGGGTGGTCCTTAATCTGATCAGTTGAAGGTCTGAATAGAATAAATACTTGAACTTCTTGAGAAATAAAGAATTTT
The DNA here is from genome assembly GCF_000260255.1 of Octodon degus. Lineage (NCBI taxonomy): Eukaryota > Metazoa > Chordata > Mammalia > Rodentia > Octodontidae > Octodon > Octodon degus. Next base: position 279,189 of record NW_004524755.1, on the reverse strand, counting down.
TCTTCCTCACAGTTGGGGAGCTGGAATATGAGTTTTTCTTAGGCATACTGTGGACTTCCAGATTTTGGACTCAAAACAAGACTCCAATTCGCTGGAGCTTGAGTCTGTCAGTTCCATAATCATGGTAGTTGATTCTTTGCACTAGACATAGTCCATCAGTTCTGTTACTTTCAAGAAACGTGACCCACTCAGGTAGTCTTTTTGCTTAAAATGGAAAAGGATGTGAAACTTGATCCTTTCAAGAATACTTTTCTCATGTTTAATTTTGCTTCCTGCTCATCCATAACCAAAAGAAAATTATTTTGAGATCCAAACCCAAGCCATATTTCATCAAAGCATAATAAATTATATTGACAAATTACATCATTTCACCAAATGCTTATTTTAGGAAGCAATGACATGGAGACATGTATAAGCACATAAATACAAACATCCTCCAGCACAGTACTTTAATTCTCTTTCTCTTCTTAAATTTTCATTTGCCCAAACGTTTTTATTTCTATTTTACTATCTGTACTTAGTATACTATGTAACCACCTTAGATTTTCGATTTCCTTGAGCTAAGTCACATGTCTTGGAAAAAATTTGATTATTTTATAATTTATTGTAAAAATGTTAACTGGTGTTATTGTGTAATAAGTAGTGTTACACACTTCATAGCAATTGCATTACTAAAACCCTATCAAATCAAGGTAATTTCTTAAGAGTTCTGGTCTTACCAGCTGGCCCATAAATGTGGTTTAGAAATGGATTAATTAAATTATATGTTACAAATAATACTGCTAATAAAATAGATATTTACACTGGGCTTTTTCAACAGAATCAGTCATAAGCAGTTTCCAGGAAGGAGGGGGCCAATAAGGTATATATATTTTTGAAAGCATCCATGTTAATTTGCGAGCTAAGCAAGTTATAGAAGTGTTTCAGGATCAATGACCAAAAAGAGAGCACAAAAAGCGTGGTTCTTGGCAAAATTGAGTTGAGAATAATTAATCATTTTAAAGTAAATGTTTCTCCACATGAGTCTCTGCCAAGAGCCATGACAGAATGCAGACTCTCAGAAGATCTGGACCTGCTGATGACATCAGTGTTGGTTATACAACGCACCCTATTACAAAAGCTCCTTTCAGTGCTTGGGATCTTAAAAAGGTCCGTGTATCTGGAGTTCCTGATAAAGCTCCTAGGTGACATCAGGTTTTAACACATGAGGCTTCATGCCATTCCATGCCTCAGTGGCGTTCTTCATGCAGCATTGGAAGCTGAGTGAGACCCACAGGGGCCAGGTCTGGAAATCTCCTTGCCAACTATGACATGTCTTCCTCTCCAGAGCCTCCAGTGTATTCTCACATAGACCGGCTTATAGGACAAGCCAACAATTCCTGGCAGCTCAGATAGTGTTGAACCACACCTTACTTTTTTCATCAGCAGAACTTGATAGAAGCGAATGCTGTGGACTGGTGAATGCTGCTCCGAGCTCCTATTGCTCCATCCATAATGTGGCTGTCACCTACAATTATCCGCCCACACTTTCCCAGGAAGAATCCTCATGGGCTCCTTCATCCATCAGAAGAAATCTACGCCAAGCACAAATTTCTTGGCTGCTTTACAGGTCATTACCTATTTTGATCAAGAAAGTGGATGACAAAGACTTTCAAGTAATGAAGGTTCCCATGAAGGTTACTGAAAAGCCATTTTACCTTGATGTGTTATGATTAAGCGTTTTAATGTGCAGGCTTTTAGAGGTCAACATTTAGATAACACATTTTTTAAAAAATACAAGAGTAGAAGGAATAGAAAGATATGTGTGTACTACATAAATACACTGATATTTCTGCTGAAGTGCCAATGTTCCATGCTTTTACCCAGAACATAAAATAAAGCAAGTAAATGCAATATTTTCCCTTTCTATATATCTGTGCTTTGCATTGTGTGTATTTCCAGCCAGCAATAAGTCTATCCTGGAAGCATTCTGGAAGAAAATGAATCTCTCTTAGTTCTTGTAGTATCTGGTATAATATTTAACTTAAGAGGATGCAGCATTTGAAAAGATGGGTTAAAATGACTTCAAGTAAAGATATAAGTGCTATACAAAATTTCCTTTAAAGTTACGTAGGAAATAATTAAGATTACCAGTGGTGTAGAGGGAAGTTGTAAGGTTGAATGCTCTATCCACTATCATTAAGGAATTGGTGAAACTTGCAGAGAGACTTAAAAGGTTTACTATCAGGACTTGGGTCAATATCTTACATTTTTCTGGTTATTAGTGTTTTGGTGTTAGTATCTTCTGTTGCATTCTTTGCCATGGTAAATGTAGCATGAGCAGTTTCTTTGAATAAGATCTTGTATTATTTTTGAGAGGTATCCTTGTTTCTCGACCTAAAATGCTAAATGTCTCTTCAAGCAGAGTTGAGTTTTTTTTAAAAATTCAAATGTTCTTTGTTTCCCTGCAAGGCATATTGCAAACATCTTGCCAGTACACACTTGCTGCAGAATAATGGGATCACTATTTCTGAGGTACTGGGCTCGGTTCATGAATTTAATTTCTGCCAGGTTTGTTTTCTCAAAGTGTCATGTTCCACTTCGAACCAGACTTAGATTAAAACTCAGTTTCAGCAAAGTGTGTAGGAACTGTTGCCTGTCTTGTTCAGCATCCAGGGCTTTGTAAATTGGGATAATCTGATCAATCCTGCCTTTCCAACCAAGCACAGATGCTGCAAAACACGTTTTAAGAACTTTTGACAAGTCATCAAAGAGATGACAAAGTATTAAAAAGCTCTCAAGGCAAGATGTACCTGGACAGAAAATGATAATGGAGCACTGAATGCTACTTTTCCCTGAAGATAGAAGTGTGCATTTCAGTTGTCATGGTAGAAACGTAGGAGAAGCAGAAACTAAAAGCCAGACTCGGGGCCGGGGAGATGGGTCAGTAGAATACGTGCTTGCCTGGCAAGTAGATGGACCAGAGTTCAACACCCACTTCTGGAAAAAAAAAAAGAGTGCCAGACTCTACAAATCTATCTTATTTTATGAGAATTGTTATGAACATCTTTCTGCAAGAAGTTAGGACTTTAGGAGCATCATTACTACTAAAGTAAAGGTAAATGAAAAGAAAACCTGTCCCTATCTTCTCTGTCATGTGAATATCAGAGAAACTATCTGTAGAGCTGTGCTGCCTAGACAGAAAATGTCCCCCCAGTTGCTGTCACAGTCAGGTTTGAATAACATTTTTGTAGCCAAAAGTTCTATCATCTGGTAATTATAAAAATCCTAAACAAAACCAAAAACTTAATATGGTCAGAAATTATCTAGAAGTTGGTATAGAGAAGATTCTCAAAACTTCTTCAAAACACTTCTAGATTTAATGACCAAATTCAGTTTTGTAGCTGGTTGCCAGGTCAGCACTCAAGAGTCAATAGCACTCCTGTACACAAATAACAAATTCTCTCAGAGAGAAATTAGAGAAACCACATGCCCCACAGCAAAATCCAATAAAATGAAATACTTAGGAATTAACCTAACCAAGGAAGTAAAAGTCCCATATATTGAAAATTAAAGTCCTCTGAGAAAGGATGTTGAAGAGGATATCAGAAAATAGAGATACATCCCTTGCTCATGGATCATAAGAACCAACATTGTGAAAATGACCACACTCCCAAAATTGTTATATAGGGGTCGGGGAGATAGCTCAATAGAATAAGTGCTTGCCTGGCAAGTGCAAGGACCTGAATTCAATCCTTGGTTCTGAAAAAACAAAACAAAACAAAACAAAACAAAACAAAACCAAACCCAAAATTGTTATACAGATTCAATACAATCCCATTAAAAATACCATTAACCATAGAAATAAAAAGGCAAAGGTAATGCTGAACTCAAAAACAAACAAAACAAAACAAAAAACCCCAAAATACCATTAGCGTACCTCACAAAACTAGAGGAAACATTCCTAATATTCATTTTGGAAACAGAAGAGACCTAGCATAGCAAAGGTAAGGCAGGAGGAATTACAATCCCTGACCTAAAATTATACTACAAAGCTATTATGATAAAATCAGCATGGTACTGGCAATAAACCAGGCCTAAAGATCAGTGGAACAAATTAGAAGACACTGACATAATTACAAGCATACTCAACCAATTTATTTTTGACGGAGGAGCCAAGCATTTTCGCTGGAAGAAAAATAGTCTTTTTAATAAATGGTGTTGGAAAAATTGGCTTTTTACTTGTGAAAGATTAAAGCTAGACCCATATCTATCACCACGTACTAAGATAAAGTCAAAAGGTATCAATGACCTAAATATTGAAACAGAAGAACTACATCTACTGGAAGAAAAAGCAGGTAGAAATCTTGAAGACGCAGGTACAGGCAAAGACATGAACAAAACCCAAAACTGCATGGAGATACTTCAAAGAACAATCTCTAGGATCTCATCTTATTAAAAAGTTTTTTTGTGTAACTAAAGAAATCACCACTAGAGTGAAAAGACAGTCTACGAGGTGGGATATATTTTTAGCCAATTGTCCCTCAGACAAAGGACTTTTATCTAGAGCACTGAATGAACTGAAAAAAAAAATAGCCCTTCCCCCCAATTCAAAGGCCCAATCCGAGAAAACGGGCATCTGAAAGGAATATATACTTCTCAGCAGAATTAGAAAATGGAAAATAAATGTATGCAAAAGTGTTCAACATCATTGGTCATTTAAGAAATACAAATTAAAGCAGCCCTGAGATTTCATCTCACCTCGGAATGGCTATCATCACAAAATCAAGAAATAGCAAATGCTGGAAGGGCTATGGGGAAAAAGGAAACCTTCTCCATTGTTGTGGCAGTGCAGACTAGTGAATCCACTACAGAAATCAGGATGCAGGCTTCTCAAAAGCTAGGGTTAGAGGCTCCATTCTGCCCAGCTATTCTTCTGAGTATCTTCCCAGAAGAATGAAAAAGATCATACCACAGCAATGTGTGCTCACCTATGCACAGTTTATAATTGTTAAATCTTGGAAATAATTCAAATGTTCATGAACCAATGAATGGATACATGAATTGTGGTATTTTTATACAATGGCATCCTATTACTCTGCCACAAAGAAGGATAAACTTGAATCTTTTATAGGCAAATGGATATAATTTGAGATCATACTCCTAAGTGAAATCAATCAGACTCACAAGTGTAAACATGGTATTGTCTCTGTGGTGTGAGAAACTGAAAGATTAAGTAAAGTCTAAAATATACAATAGATATTGAGAAGTGAGAAGAAACTGTTTAAACAGAGAAAGGAATTAGGTTAGGGAAAAGGGTACATGAAGGAAGGGAAAAAGAAAGCAAAGCAAATTACTCATGCTACAATCTCTTAGCTCATTTTGCAGGAAGTTCAAGCTAATAGCGACTGGAGAAATTTTTATGTCCAAAGTAACTACTTTCTTCACTTCTTCTATTTCTCCTCCTCCTCCTCTTCCTCCTCCTCCTCCTCCTCCTCCTCGTCCTCTTCCTCCTCTTCCTTTGTATTTGGTACAGGGTCTCACCACGCAGCTCCAATTCACAGTGATCCTCTGTCTCAGCCTCTCTGGAGCTGAGATTACAGGAGTGTACCACCATGTCTGGTTTCGGTGGCCCCCCAGGCACGAGTCTGGCATATACAGTACTCAGGATGGAACCTGGGTCCTTGCACATGGCAGGCAGGCACTTAGACCACCAGGCTATCTCCCCAGGCCCATTCCTGTATTAATGTCATAAAAGCAATGTTTAGCACCACTGATTACAAATTACTGTTATTATCAAACCCCTGAACTTGTCATTGTCAATACCAACTCTTAAAACTAAAATCTGATATTTAAGCTTTCCCCAAATAACTGGAAACCTAAACAATAAGCTTGATCCTTTTGGATGAAGAAGAATTGTTTTTAAGTAAACATTTTGTTCAGGAATGTTGGTTGGATGCAAGCTATTATTCATATGTTAAAAAAATCCAGATATTACAAATATTTGTTCTATGTATTTAGTTAAGATAGTAGATGTGTGAGTGAGTGAGTGAGTGAGTGTGTGTGTGTGTGTACAGACTGTGCTGTGATATTTGCAATGTATTTAGGACTGAGGGAAGGTGATTTTTACATCATGTAGAGGAGTGTTGCATCTATGCAGTTTGTCTTTACAAAAATCTGGAGATTATTGAAAGTTCCCATCTGAGATAAGGAAATAGAAGTACAGAGCAGTTTTCTGACTTATCTACAGTCTACACTCAGAGGGAGTGTTCGGAATGGACCTTGTGGGCAGATACTATTGAAAGGACAGTGAAGGACGGCTGCCGTCAGGAGGTCACGTGCCGTGGTGGGAACCTCTGCGCTCATGCCTGTCCTCCCTGGAGACACAGAGGGGAACACAATGGGATAACTTCCACCAGGAGGCTCTTACTTTCCCAGGGTCTTGAGGACAGTCAGCAAGTAAAAATCAGAGTAAAGCTCTGAGCGGAATTAAGAGAGGGTGTGAAGCAAGTTTCTATGTCCTCCCTAGAGTGGATAAAATCCAAAGAAACGATAGCACCTAATCCTCCTGGGGACCTAGAACGAGAAAAAACTATTTACTATTCCTTGCTTTTCATGAAGCTACTTTGGAAAAAAGCTTGGAATTATCCCACTAAACTAGAGGTCAAAGCACACTACCTAGCAGTTGCTCTTCTAGACATTCATCGAAAGGAGTGAAAATTCATGTCCACTCTAAAACGTATACATTAAAGTTAGTAGTAGCTTTATTCTTAATTTCTAGAAACTGAAAGCAAATCAGACTCCTAACGAGTGGCTGTATAGACAAACTATATGCATAATATGGAACGCTTATTCCGTAATAAAAATGGCTATTAAATCACAAAAAACAGTGGAACCCTACTTGTGCTTTGCTAAGTGAAAATGCTAATTTTGAAAGTGTTGATATATTGTGTGATTACATTCATATGATATTCTTAAAAAAGAAACCTGTAGAATCAGCAGAGCTCAGGGGGTTATTGGTTAGCTGGCAGCCAGGTTGTGAGACAATTTAAGGAGTCAGTGCAGGAAAGGGGTAAAGGGGTATTTATTGATACGGGGTCTCGCTATGCAGTTTGGACTGGCCCTGTGCTCATTTTTGTAGCCCCCACGTGGGTCTCAAACTCACAGCGATTCTCTTGTCTCAGCCTCCTGAGTGCTGGGATTGCAGGCATGTGCTACCATGCCCATAGCAAAGTGGTTTTAGGCGGTGAAACTATTCTGCATCATGATTTCTTAATTATGGATCCATGAACAGTACTCGTCAAAGTCCTCAAAACTGTACAACACAGAATGTAAATGGTGGGCTTTGGGTAACAATATTATAACAGTATTATTTTAATTCTCATTTCTCAAATGACCAATGCTCTTGAACATTTTTTCGTGCATTTATTTGCTATTTGTATTTCTTCAGCTGGGAAGTGTGCATTCATTTCAGATGCCTTTGTTTTTGGTTGGGCCTTTGAATTTCGGGGACCTGATTTTTTTGAAATTCTTTATATGTTCTAGATAGAAATCCTTTGTCTGAAGGACAGTTGGCTAAGATTTTTTCCCAATTTGTGGGCCTTCTACAACACTGAGATTCTGTCTCACCCCAGAAAGAATGGCCTTCATACAGAAGTCAGCCAATAAAGAAGTGATGGAGGGGCTGTGGGGAAAATGGAACCCTCCTCCTCTGTGGTGGGAGTGTAGACTGGTACAATACTACGGAAGTAGATGTAGAGATTCCTCAAAAAACTAGGACTGGAGGTCCCATTCAACCCAGCTAATCCCTTCATATTTTTTTTCCCAGAAGACCTGAAAACATCATACCACAGGTATATATATAT
>NW_004524755.1:268858-271186 GCF_000260255.1 Octodon degus | reverse complement strand
TTTATTCATTTTATTACTATTTTTAATATATTTGGTTGTTATAGGCTCTCACTATGTGGTTCGGACTCACAGTGATCCTCCTGTTTTCAGCCTCCCCAGTGCTTTAATTGCAGGCATATGTCACTATGCCTGGACTCTGTGGCTGGCTCAGCCCACCCTAGGGGCAGGGCTGGCACAGCATGTGGGGCAGGGGATTGAACCACGGTCCCTGAACCTGCCTAAGCTTGCCTAAGCAGGTGCTTTAGCCCACTGAGCTATGTGGCCGGCCGGCCGATGTGGTATTTTTATACAATGGAGTATTACACAGTTATGAAGAAAGATGAACCTGATGCTTGTGTAGGTAAGTGGATGCCAGTAGAGACCAGACTCCTAAGTGAAGTAAATCAGATCTGCAAATATAAACTTCATATTGTCTCCCTTGTGTTAGGACCTGAAAGAATAGATACAATCTGAAAGGTCCAATAGATAGTGCAAAAGAGAAAGAAATTGCTCAGAAGGGTAGACCTGGGATGAGGGAAAGGACAAGAGAAAGAAAGGACAGGAAAAAATATATATACACACATAAGATAGCTAAGATAATTGTACTTCAATTTCTACTTGTTTTTGAAAGGAAAAGTTAATGCTTAAATTTTTGACTGGTTTTTCGTACTCCCATCTGATAATAAGAACAACTCATATTGAAGACAACTATATACAATATTATCATCATTGTTGAATTCTTATCATCTTATTCTTTGAAATTTTGTATTGCTTCTAATGCTTTATTTTTATTCCTTCTAAAATAAAATAAAAGTCTTGAAAGAACAACAATAAGCAGTGTTCTAACTGTGTTAGTTCATCAAGTGTAACTTATGTATAGAGGATCATTCTGTGCTATTTTTATATGAAAAGCAAAATTTTCAATCAAAAGGTAAGAATATTAGAGACATATTCAAGATGCAAACAGGAAAAGGTGGCAAGAGGTCAAGGTTCCCTATGCAGAGTGGAATAGTTGCAGTCTTCACGGGCTCTGGGATTCCTCTTTCATCTCCGGGGGACACCAAAATCCACAGATGCTGAGGTCCCTTGTATGAAATGTGCGTTTGCATAAATGTGAAATAAGTTTTAGATTACTTCTAATCCTAAATACATTTTAAGTGCTATGAAGTTATTACACTTCACTTTCAAAGGAATAATGGCAAGATAAAAATTTGCTCCTGTTCAGTACAGTTCCTATTGCTTACCAAATATTTTTGAGGGTGCCAAGGGGGAGGGCTGGTTGCATGTGATTCCGATCTGCTGTTTTCATGAACAAAATATGGAAGTAGATATTCCACCCGCACATTCAAAAGAAGAGAAGGTTAGTTCAAGTTATAGCCTATTTTTCTCTTTTAATGTGAAAGAATTAAAGTATCATGGTCAGAATTGTGTTACGTATCAGAAAGCCTTTTGATGAAAATCTGTCCCGCATTTTCTCAGGGGCAACAGGAGTGTGGAGTGACACTTCTATAACCCCAAGATGTTGAACGGGAACCTCACAAGAGCATATGCTCCAGATATTTTGAGAATACTTGTGAATCTGCTATGAAAGTTTGCAGGCCAAAGCTGAATTTTTAGCATCTGACTTCAAACCCTTTTATGCAGGTAACTGATATAGTTATGGAGAATTACAGGGCTAGAGTAGAAAATGTCTAATAGCCTGAAAAAATACAGTAAAAATGTGAAAACTATTCTGGAAGAGAGCTCAGAAAATGGATGTGGTATTCAGAAAGAGCTTCCTCTTTTTTTTTTTTTTTTTCCTGTGCAGTAGTTCTTATTTCCTTCAAAACGATTGTACAAAGGTGTTCAAATTGCAGAGAGACTCCGTGTTCTTTGAGGATTTTGTTTTCAAGGGAAAATACAAACACACCAGAAGCCGCCCTGGGACGTGGCTTTCCTCGCGGCGCGTTAACTGGATCAGTGTTTTGCGTTAATTCCAGCAGATGGCGCGAGAGAGCAGGCGGCGGCGGCCCGGGAACGCGGGAGCCCGAAGCGCAGCCGCCGCCCGTGCAGCAGCTCGAGTCTGCGAATTCTGGCGAGATGCACGCAGCAGCGGAGGAGAGCAGACAGTTTCACAGCCCTGTCTCTCCTTGGCAGCGTCCGAAGTCCCTCTAGGCCGCCGGACTTGAGGCGTCCTCTCCTCCAGAAGCTTCCGCTGGCAGCCAACTGACTGCACGTTCCAAACGCTTGAAAGGGACGCTCTGCGTCACCAGGCCTCACTCTGGAGAGCTCTTCTCTTGGCGCCCGAGGAAGCTACTACAGGATTTTGATTTATTATTATTATTATTATTATTATTATTATTATTTTTT
>NW_004524755.1:260790-268632 GCF_000260255.1 Octodon degus | reverse complement strand
GTTGGCCTAACTGTGTCATGATGGAATTGTAAGCAACAGGAAAGGTGTGCTCACCCCATCCCCAACCGCGGTCACCCAGGAACACTCTCAGCCTCCCTCAAGTTTCTGACTGTCTTCAGTTACTTTGAGTGTGAAGAACTGCAGGACAGTTTAAGATGTACATACGTGTGTAAATAAAGACATGTGTCTGTACATGTACAAATATGCACAGGCACATACGATACGCGTACTCAGTTTTTCACCTGTGACACGCTTTTTCATGACGCTACGGTAGTAATGTCATCTGACCTTACAAATTTTCAAGGACAATTTAAAAATTCTCATAAGGGCCGGCCAAATAGCTCAGCTCATTAAGACGCCTGCATAGGCAGGCGCAGGAGCCCAGGGTTCGATCCCCTGGCTTACCAGGCCGGCCTCGTCCCCGGGGCGCGCTGGGATGGCCATTGAGACTGGGCGTGCTGTCGCGCGCCTGTAATCCCAGCTCTTGGGAGGCTGTAAACAGTCGGATCACTATGAGTCTGATCTAGTAATGAGACCTTGGACACCCTGTAGACCCTGTACAATATACAATAAAATAAAGTAAAATAAAATGAAATGAAATAAAAATTCTCATAAATTGGGCCGGGGGGATATCTCAGTAGAATAAGCACCTGCCTGGCAAGCGCACAGTCCTGAGTTCTATGGCCAGAAATGAAAAAACAAAAATTCTCATAAATTAAGTTACTCTCATTTTTTATTATTTGCCAAGCCATTTCTTATTTAAGGTAACTTGATATTTTCTCTCTTCTCTTATATCTCATATCTCATGTGGTCAAATTTTGATTAGTAGTGTGGGTTTTTGGTTTCTGTATGTAATTAGTAAATAAAGTTGTTACCTCAGTATCAGTCAGTCAACAGCAAACACGTGTATGTATAAAATAGTAAGCATTTACTGCATAGTACATGTTTGGTATGAAGAACATTGCTGGGGTTTGTGTCTAGCTGTCCCCCAAAACCTCCGATGGTCACAGGGTAGGGTGGGATTCTCAGAGGCACTCAATCTAGAGTTTATGATTGGTTCATTGCCGAGTCCTGGGATTGGTGGTGGGAGGGCCACACCTGCCCTGAGGATAGTCTGGGTACAACATACGGGATGAAAAGTGGCGCCCTTCCTTTTACCTCTTACTGCTTTGGCTGTCTTCCACCATCATAAACGGTTATCCCTATACCTGTTCTGGAGTCAGCTGGTTATGGATTGAAACCTTCACAGACTGTGAGCTAAACAAACTTTTCCCTCTTTAACTTTGAGTGTCACATATTTTGGCCCAGGAAAGATATAAAGGTTGAAAAAAAAAAAAAGCTCACGAAGTATAAGGGCTCATGAACTATAATTGAACTCATCTTCTACAACCGTTATAACAGGGCCAGAAAGGAAGAAACCCTTACCTGTGTCTGAGGATATCAGGGAAGGTGATTCAGAGAAGAGAATGTTAAAATTGCATATTAAAGAACTAGGAACTTAGTAGGAGTAATGAATTGGAAGAACATTAAGCTGGCCTGTTCAGAATTTCCATAATACATAAATAGTTTAAGGCAAGTAATTTACCATGGTTAGAACAGTGGTTAAATCTGGCAGAAGGCAGGAAATGAGATTTAAAAACAAAGGACAACTTAAACTAGGGAAGTGTTCACTGTCACATTGGAGAATCTGGATTTAATTCAGCACTGTCCAATGGAGCTATTTGTAATGATGGAGTGTTCCACAGTCCGTAATGTGTAATGTAGTAGCCACTAGCCACATATGGCTATTCAGCAGTTGAAATGTGGCCAAGCAAGATTGAGGAATTAATTTTTGCTTCTTTTAAGATAACTTCAGATTTAAATGGTAACATGCGACTGATCATCACTGCATTGGACAGCACTGTTTGCATGATCAGAATATGGAAAAGTTAGCAGTAGAATAATTGAAAAATTAGATTTAAAATCAATGCAAATTAAACTGTAATGATTCCATTGGAACATACAGGGAATTTAAAGTAGATCTTTAAATATTATCACACACTCACTTAGAGTTGTACTGAGCTGTGTGAGCAAAGTAATTGCAATGGGCCAAAAATAGGATGAAAATAATTTTGTTTGATGCATGTTCTGGTAGACACTGTAATCCAGGTCCTTGGGAGGCTGGGGCAGGAACTTTACCTATTTGAGACCTCCCAAGCAACACGGAAGGAACTAACAAGCAAGTGAGCAAACAAGCTCTCCAAAAGGGTGGGAGTCATAGTTCAGTAATAGAGTGCTTGCTTAGTATATATTTGCAGCATTGCAAAACCAAATCAGAACAAAACCTAAATGCTTTCTGATCTATTCAACATGAAAATTTACAGAATAAATAATCAAGTGTATGCTGCTTCAGTCTCCAATTTGAACCTAAAGAATTTAGGCACCCCCATTTGCAATTAGAAGAACACATTAATAGAGAGAAATTATGTTGTCACCAGGGTCTGGGGTGTTGTGAGATCTTTCTGGAGATTCTAGGTTCTTGATGTCCTGAACAAAGAACTGGACAAGAAATGTGTGCAAGCTGGCTGGATTTACATTTCATAAAGGTGTTAGAGGGAGGAAGAGAATTATGCTGTATAACGTGAATATGGGCTAAATAAGGATAGGAAAAAGTTCATTCTGTACAGTGCAGAGTGGGCCGATCAAGCAGTAGCCACAAGGTTAATTCCCCCTGGCATTTGTACCTCTCATTCTGATCAAAGATCTAGGCTGTTATATAAAAATCCTGCTTGATCTCTCACCAAAAGAATTGGAGATAGAATTATGTGATGGTTCCAAGTGTAGTGGTTGGTTACAAGGGTCTTGGATGTTTGTGATTGATGGGTCACACCCACCAGCCAGCCAGCTGGCTATGTCCTAATCTCCTGCCTCATTCCCACCAAATATAGGAATTATTATAAAGAAAACCTTTTCGTGATATGGATAAGGAATTGCCCAAATCATTTTGAGTTCATTGGTTTATATATTTCTTTTTTTAAAATAATTTTATTGAGTAACAAAAAGCAATGAGACAGTTTCAAAACTGATTAGTAGGACAGTTTCAATAATTAATATATTGCATATTGTTGTCTTCTTAGTGGTTATTCATAGTATAAGATGCAGACATGATATCCTGTCCACAAACACTATTAAAACAAATCTTTCTATTCACTGAATTAAGAGAAAGTAGCTGTATATCTCTCCTCACTATTTTGAATATACAGATACAAAATGGTCCTTCATTTGTATCCCCTTTTTTTGTTTTGTTTTGTCAGACAAGTGTGTTCCATTGCTATTTAAATATTGTAAGTGTGTGAATTCATAGAACTAGTGAGTAAAGTCTGAACAATGTACACTGAAATCACAGAAGGAAGCCTGTGCCAACATGTGAGGCTTCCCTCCTCTTCTTGTCCACCTGAAGATTTCTCTGGAATCGAGACTCCCATTTCTCTCTGTGAACTGGCTGTCTGCCTGTTGTGCTAGCAGCTGTCTCTAGTAGTACTTTTCTTTGGAGAAGAAAGGAAGGGCTTGAAATCACCACTATCAGTTTGAATCAAAAGGAAAAAGAGAACACTTAGCCAGGTCTTCTGATTGGTTTGAACATTTATCTTCATTGAAGAACTGATGAATCCGTTTTATGTCACCAATCATTCCCTTTGCAAGGTACACTAATTTCTGTTGTTCTATAGTCTTATTATAAATTTAGATGCTTAAATAATAATAGTATCCAGTATCTTACAGTTTCCATAAGTTGGAAATTCAGGAATTTAAAAATAGGTGTAAAATTTAAGTGCAGCTAAATTTTTTTTTTTTTTTTTTAATTTGGTATGTGGTGTGTTTAGTATAGGGCCTACAGGGCCTATAGGGTCTGCAGGGTCTTACTACACAGATCAGACTCATAGTGATCCTCCTGTTTTCAGCCTCCTAAGCACTGGGATTACAGGTGTTCGCCACCACACCCAGTCTCAATCTTGTCTCAGTGTGCCTGGGGAAGGAGTCGGATTGGCAAGCTGGGGATTGAACTCTGGGCCCTGTGTTTGCCTAAGCAGGCACTTTAATCTGCTGAACTATCTGGCCTGATTCAGAATATTTTTTTTTTTTTAGGTAGTCAACTAAGCCCACCAGGGGGCAGGGCTGGCATGGCATGTGATGCCGGGGATCGAGCCTCAGTTCCCTGCACTTACCTAAGCTTGCCTAAGCGTGCACTTTAGAGCTCTGAGCCATCTCGCCGGCCCCCGTGTAGCTAAATTTTATGCTCAGTGTCTCACAAAGTAAAAATCTTGATGTCAGTCAAGCTGTATCCTCCCTTAGAGTTCAGATCTTCTAAGTTCCTTAACACTCAGGGCATGATTTGTGTGGTTGTAGGACTGATGCTGTCAGGTCCCCAAGGGCCCTGTCATTTCGTGCTGCCTGACCCTCAGTACCACATGGTGATTTGCTTCTTCAAGGCTGATAGAGCAACAATGTGTCTGCTATTGCTGTATGCACTTGACTTCTTTTAAGAGAGAATCTGATTAACTGAGACACACTGAGGATAATCTCTCTCTTGGCTAATTCAGAGCGAATTGATTTAGAAATATGTGTAAAATCCCCTTAACTTTAAAATGCCACATAATCATGGGAATTATTGTTCATCAAATCCGCAAATCTGGCTAAGACTGAATAGGAGAGAATGCTACACGGCGTATGAACCAGTGACCCTTGGGCTATCTTAGAACCTTGACATACCCGAGACCATCCCTACAGTTGCATCTCTGTTCCCATGTTGTATGTCTACTTATAAATGAGTTGCATACCGTCACATACCTGTCTCTCCCACAAAAAACAGTTACAGTATGGCACTGTTCCATTTCACATGGAAACACTCAGGAAAAGGCTCTCTTTCTCTTTTGTTTAGCTAGTACAGTGCTATGTCTTTCACCTTCATGTAAAATAAAACTGTATTACATATAAATATATGAGTTAAGGCAAAAATAATATAACAAGTATGCTGGTGTATATCTATACTCCAAAACAAAGCAAAGGTGAAGATGAATTTGTTGTAGAAATAAAACAGGAAGAAACCATGTTGAAGTCAACAGGCAATTCCTGGTGAGTAGAAAAAAAATGTCCTAGGTTAATGGTTTTAGAGGAAGAAGAAAATCACCGATACAGCTAGAGGAAAAGGCAAAATAAATTTATATATACAATAAAAATAAGTTACCTAAAGTCATTGTTTTTTTTTTTTTTTTTTTTTTGAGAACCAGGGATTGAACTCAGGCCCTTGCTCTTGCCAGGGAAGCGCTTGTTCTACTGAGCCATTTCCCGGGCCCCTATGTGTTACATTGTTACTGAACTCCTTCTCTTTTACCTAAGAAGTTCCTGAAGTTCCAACTGAGACTTTATTTTCCCCTTTCTGATTTGTGTTCAAACATGAATACTTTATAAAAAATGTAGAAAATGTTTAATTATTATCTAGCAATTCTTTTCAAAGGACCCAATACAACTTAGAATCTAAAGACACACTAACCCGAAATTTATTGAAAATGTTAAAAACAGAATGTAAGCATATCGAATTTTGCAAGAATGTTGTGAAACATTCATGCATGGGCAGATTAGTCTTCATTTTCCTGAGGCACTGGTGATGCTAGTGGTACAAGTCATTTTCCAAAAAAAGCACTGCCATTTTTCCTCAGAATCTATATACATTGATTTTTTTGCCTCTACACCTATGTCTAGACTTAAGTCCCTGCAGTGTTCAAAGGGGAGCAAGCCAAGTTTGAAATACCCGGGAGGGCACAGGATAACGGGGAAAGGGACACAAAGTTTAACTGTGCCTTCTTTTATTGATATGAGCTCTATGAAGGATCTCCAGAAAATAATTACAGCTATGGAATATTCATATATAGCCTAAATATTATTTATCTGGTGGTCATGAATGTCTATCTATCTATCTATCTATCTATCTATCTATCTATCTATCTATGATACAAGGTGAAGTTTATACCAGAGTCCAGTATAACAGAAGAGATGACTCTGTGAATGAGAGCACTTCCCTGTTTTATTCAGGTAGTAAATTTACTAGATGAAACTCACCTACACCAGAGAGGGCAAACTGGTTCACACAGTCTATCTATTTGAATGTTCAGATCAGTCACAGCATCCTTTCTGTCTTATCCACAATATTTCCAAATATCTTGGTACTCAGCGGTCTAGTCAAATTAACATAAAATTAACCCACCTCTGCCTACTTCTTGTCAACTTGGCATCCATATGCAACTTGTGAAATGATGTTTAATCTCAAAATAGAAGAATAGTAAGGCATACTTCCACCAATGTGAATACAGCTGTTATGTATGCAGTCCCAAGTGCCAAGTCTTTTCCTAAAAGAGGAAGTAAAGTCCTTGAGTGACATTTACTGTTCTCTGAGATATTCCATAATTTAAACACTATGATGCAATATTAATAATTCTTCAGTATTGTGGTGTAGAACTCAACATATGTTACATGAGAGGACAGAAACTCAAAGGTATCTGATTAAACAGGTACATATTCTCTTATAACTGCACACACACACACACACACACACACACACACACACACACACACGGTATTCATGCCAAAATAGTGGTAAAATGCTCATGACAATTACTATCCCTTTTCTGGATGCATAGTTGGAGTTGGAGTGAGACTCCTGCTCTACCCTTTGCTGCACTTCCTTGCTTTTAGCAAGTACCTCACCTAGCCATCGTTCTCTACCCAATAGACTGACTCAAACCTTCATTCATAGAATTTCTGAGCCACTAGGAGTCTCACTTTGATTGAGGTATAGCTTCTTATGGACCATGTCACAGGCGATACTAATAGTAAGAGAAGCCTAAATGACATCTCTTGCGTCACAGAACACTCTGTACAGTGGAACAGCAGGCCAGTTACTGCGCAGGAATTGGGAAAATCAGTGGAGCCAGCATAGAGGCTCCTATGCACCTGTTGACTCAGAGGCATGAATTCCCCAAATTAGCTCGGTGGCCCTCTTAACTTCTAGTCCAATGAATCATTATTTTATCTCTTGGTAGAAGCATTCCACCCCTTGGAACTAAAATATCTAGGTCAGCAGAGCATAGGCCATTGGTAACAGGGAGCAAATATTTTTTGCTAAGTGGAATAGTAGAGTGACATTTTACTTCTTTCTGGAACTTATGAATCCTGGCTCTGAAGAGAAAACTCACGTCATTTAAAACAGATTCAGAGCACACACAGCCTCCTGTAGAAACTTGTTCCTGCACTATAAGGAAGCACCACCTACTTCTACAACCAAGCTTTTCCAAGGGGCCTTTTCTTCATGCAAGTTAAGCTAGCTGCTTCAGGGTGTGGGGAGACTGGAACACCAGTGGCTTCTGTGAGTATGGTCACACTGTGTGCTTATTTCTATAAAATGAGTTTCTTCATCAGAGGTGATCACAATCAGTCTACCTTATTGTGCTTGAAAAAATATTTTCTGTCAATGAAAAATAAAACAGAGGACAAGGCATTCTGTAGGTCTTCAGGTAGTAGTTTTGGCACATGCTTTGGTACTGTAAAGGCCGATTTGTATCTACAGTGTCCATTCATGTAAGAAAAAAGGACTATCCTTTCAAAAATGTGTCAGATTGAAAGGGGATTTTTTAGGAGTTGCCCTTTGTTGAATTTTGAGAACAAGAAAGATGTTTGGCCTCAGCCAACATGACTACTTGCTTTCATTGTATTTTCCTCTTCTTCTTCTTCTTCTTCTTCTTCTTCTTCTTCTTCTTCTTCTTCTTCTTCTTCTTCTTCTTCTTCTTCTTCTTCTTCTTCTTCTTCTTCTTC
>NW_004524755.1:259144-259765 GCF_000260255.1 Octodon degus | reverse complement strand
TCCATCCATCCTTTCTTATACCTATATCTTATTCTTCAAAAAATTATTAATTCTTTGGATAGAAATTACTTGGAGTTTTATATTTCTCACAACAAAAAGCATGATGAGTTTCCTGTAATAACTATCAAATTCAATACACCAACTCTCACTTACTGAAAATAATCTATTTTTCATTCTCATGGTCTGAATGAAACCACTATGAATACTCAATTCTTACTGCTGTAAACAAGGAAACAAAATTATACCTCAACAGAAAACTCCAAATTGCTTTGAACTCCAGGGAAATATTTGTATATGAGTATCTGCTAGACACATAAAACATTTAAGATTCCCAAATATAATTTATATGCTTGTTACAATGCAGTTTGCAACATTGCCTGTCTTAATGGCAATGCCATCTAAGGTAAGTATCTCCATTTCTGAGAACTGTTGTGTTTGTTAAAATGTCCATGTGATTCTGACATTGTGCTCATTCTTTCTGGGGTCTAACTTTTCCTACACACAGCTTTGTTAGTAACAATCCACAGAGAATTTTAGAAATCAAAGTAATCTTTGTATATAAATATTGGCTTAAAACTATGATGCAGACACAAGTATTCTATAAAATTAGAGTATGGCAAA
>NW_004524755.1:243201-257959 GCF_000260255.1 Octodon degus | reverse complement strand
ATATCTCAGACTATTCATATCTGCTGATTCTCAAATGTTTCCAAAATTCTACTTCTGTGAAATAAAAACTTACTGCAAGGAAAGGTGCAATCCTCAGTCTCTAAGGATGAAACTATTAATTTTTATGAGGTGTGCGATGCCTTAGTGTTCTGTGAAAGCTTTCTTGTACATTCTTCTCAGGTTAGGGCCACTGGATGTGGCGCTCGGGACACAGAAGCAGTGTAAGCCAGGCCCTGCATCAGTGACTTTCCTCAGTGCTATGACACCCTTCTTTCTTTCTGTACCAAGAACCCCACTCTCAGTCTTCAGGGAACTGACTCGGGCCACTGTGCCTCAGTCAGGCGTGGTATTCCTCGCCCTAGCCACTGTCAAGGTAGGCCAAGCTGGTGTTCCTGCCACATCCCTATCCTGGCTGCCACCTGAGTCTGACCAAAGACGCTCAGCCTTATTTAGAAATTATCTTTTACAGAGACAACATTTTTTGGGGAGACAAATATAAATCGACTTCTTCTTTAAAAGATAATTTTCATAGCCAAGGAATCTCCACTTAGGGAAGTAAAAAGGATTAAAAATTGGCCTGCACACATATCATCAGTGTATATGTTAGGAATTGCAAACAATAATAAAAACAAGCACAAATTAGAAAAGTTTAAAACTACTAATTCTGCATCAGAGCAAAAGCCATTCTGAATGTACAACTGAACACACACATTCTCATAAAAAATGTTAAGAGAAGATTCGTTAAACAACAAGAAAATGAAAGCGTATATAAGTGTGAGTATATAGTGAAAAATATTTTTGAGAAATACGTTGAAATACTCAAGAAGTTCTTTTTTTATTAATCTGAAGTTAGGGACACATGCTACGTGCACGCAGAAAAGTTAGCATTGCGAAAGCATTGCGTGTTACTCAGGGGGTGTCGCTATATTCAGAAAATATACCAACCTAATCCTTCAATTTTAAAATGTTAATGTGATATTATTTAAAGAAAAATAGGGTCGACCAAGCCACATTTAATCTAGCACTGCACTATCATAATTTCCCAAGTATTAAAATTGCCAGGGAAGATTTTATGCTGAAATCTACCAATTTAAATAAAAGAATACGAAAAGGAAGAAAATATTTGAATGATTAAAATTTTTGTGGAAGCTTTTCCTTCTAATTTCCCATACTGTGCTTTCTTGGGTGGAACTAAACTCCTACTTCTTCTCATTTTAGAGAAACAAAAAAGATAAATATTGAGCAAATAAGTAATTTAATTCTGAAAAATCAGAATTAAGTAATTTTTTGTTGAATAATCCTAAATTAATTACTCACATTCTGTGCTTCTAAAATATACATGCAGAACTGTATAAATTTCTACCGATATATAGTGTATATATCCTGAAGTTATATTATTTTCATTTATTTGCACTAATGATGAAATTTAAAAGAAATTATTTGTCTTAAAAATCTTAGCCCTGTGAGGAATGTCATATTTTTATTAAAAGAAAATTCAAATTTACACAAAATTATTTTATGAAAGGAAACATACAAATAATTCTTCAACGGTAACACGTTTACTTTTAAAAAATTGTTCAGATGTAGGCAAATAGCTCACATTTGACTACATTTAAAATGGCCATAAACGAGTAGTGCTATACCCTGAAGAGGGAGAAAATAGATGTTTTCTTACCTTTAATGGGCACGTAAAATAAAATTTAAAAATCAACTTTTGCTCTCTAACAGCGAGTGTGAACACATTTTCTGTGTTAGTGATTCAATTTCTAGGAACTTATTTTACAGTTATACTTTCAAATGCACAAGACAACATGCACGCAAGACTACTCACCGCAGCAGGAGAAATGTGCTTTGGGTCTTTGAAGTCAATTATTATCCGTTCATCCAAGAAATGTCACGCAGAAATGTTTATAATTTTGGAAGTTGACAATGTACTAAAATGGAATGATCCATTTAGACAAGAGAAGGACCACACCTGGAAACAGCTCTGTATCAGGCTGATATTTATATTTTAAAAAAGAAATCTACATGTACATACTTATACATGCATAATACATTTGTGGGGAGGTATTCAAGGATGTAGTAACAATGATTGTTTTTTGGAGAGGAAAACTCTCCAGAAGAGGAAAATAATTAAAAAAAATTTATACTCTTTAATAGGATTTGAACTTGGTTCTTTGAGCATGTAATTCAAAACCAGCAAAATAAATTGATCTTAAAAAATAAAACTTGTGTTAGATATTTTCTCTGTTACAATCTTTTCTCATTTACTATAAATTAATCTTTTAAAGATATTTAATTGTATTCTTTGGGAGGTATTAAAGTAAGAGATTCATATCAAATTTATACAAATTATTAGAAAGGTTTGATTTTTGTTACGTGGTCCTGAGTCTTACAGCTGCTTCTTGTGTGCATAACAGTGTCGGGGGCCTCTTTTATTTTAGTAACACTGCACAACATGGAGAGCACCTCGTGATTACTTCTGTCACAGTGACCAGGTTTTAGTGTGAAGACATTTAAACACACAGGGCCACTGTGTCATAATAAGGCTTTTGCACTATAAAATGTAGTTTTTCTTATGGAGAAGAAGATGGTAGTTTCAGAAATGATACACGGACACTGTGTGAAACTTTACTTCAAAATAAATGACCATTATTAATGGGAAAGCTCTAAATGATAAACTATTATCAGAAAATGAGTATTACGGAACACAGGTATTGCACATGTTCTGCAAAACATTCAAGGAAGGCTGTGATCTTATGAAACTTGGCAACTGGACCAGATGTTGGGAGAATATTTGTAACATACTTGTTGAAGATTGACAATTCTCCACATGTAATTATGACTCTTCAGCTATTGGCACTGTTTTCTGAGCATTTCGTTTGATTTACCTTTGTTACATTCAGTTCTACATAATACTTTCCCTCTAACTTGAAATAGAAATATATATTCCTCTTTCATTATTTAATTCGGACAAGTCTCTGCTAGGCACACAATCTACAGAGGGAATTTTTTCTGATTCTCTACTCAATAGTTTTTCAAGGTCCAATGCAGTAAAATATTTCTTTTATAATTTTTATAATCCTCTGCAGTACCACGAGCTGTAGGATGTTACACTTTTACATATAAGTAGAGCTAGAACTGCACATCACCGCCGTGTGAAAAGTTTTGCTTTCTATCATGGAAACCATCACACTCATTTAAATTTTCCTTATGGAAAAAGAAAAAAAAAAAAACACCCAAAGTTGGGAAAGCTTTTCAGCGCTGTCTCTTTTCTGTTGCAGTCACACAGCGCAAGTGGCAGGCGTTACCACACGTTCTGCAACCACATGGACCGACTGCTGCAGTAATGGTCACGCTGGTCACGCATAGCTGTGTGGGCTCTGCTGCTAAATGTGGCAGTGGTTGGTAGCATTTAAATGATCCATTCTCTCATTAATCACAGTAACAATACTAAAAATGGTGTCTTCTAGAACCTTCAAAGCACATTTGTGGGAAGGTAGAAATCTGTATTCACAACTCAGTTGTGTTTGCATGTATAAATTTTATCTTCATACTTTAATAAGCCAACTTCATTTGGCTGTGGAATTCCTATTTCCCAGGTGTAAGATGTGCTTAATCTAGGAATTCTGAGATCTCTGCGTCACTTTAGAATGGCAGAAATAATTTTTCCCTGCGGGTGTCTGACATTAGCATCACCATTTGGATTCGCTCTGCTGTGGTATTCCTTGCTCCTAATGATTGTTAGCTCTGTAGACAAGCATCCAATCTGCCATTCTCAGTGGTCTGTGTTCTCTGCTCACATGCTTGAACTTCCTTGTGCACATGTCTGCCAAGTGCATCCAATGTGAGGACCCAGTCCGCTCGGACCACGACCCTTCCAGTGCACATTGCCCTCCTCTCTACTTTCCCTGCTCTGCGGCGTTCTGCCTGACTCCAGGGCTTGTCTTTAGGGACATCTGTGGAAACATATTTCCCAGACAATTGTCATCTCTGCTTCCAGTTTGTCTTGATAGTATACCGTTTGTGAATAAAGCTTTGAGAAATTTGACATGTGTTTTGAAGTAATATATGTCTGTTTGTCTGTCTCCTTCCTCCTCTGTTTCTCCTCATTTAGTGTTTTTCCAGCCCTTTCTGCCTATTTATATCCTATTTCCTCACTCCAAAGTTAAGCCTTAGACATATTGCACTCTTTCAGACAACATTTTGACCATAAGCTATTTTTTTAACTTTTTAAAATGTATATTTAATTGCTACTTGCATTTCTCCATATGAGAAGGGTGTATTTTTCTGATGCCAGTTATGAATTGGGTCTTTAAATTTTGGGGGTTTGATTTTTTAAATTAATTGTATTGAGAAACAAATAGCAATGAGACAGTTTCAAAACCAATTAGTAGGACAGCTTCAGTAATTAATACATTGTATATTGTCTTATTTTTTATTTTTTAGGTATTTAGTACAAGATCCACAGAGTCTCACTATGTAGATCAGACTCACAGTGATCCTCCAGTTTTCTGCCTCCCAAGTGCTGGGATTACAGGTGCGTGCCACCACACCTAGTCTCAACTGCCATCTCAGCGGGGCCCAGAGACAGGGCCAGCAAGGCTTGTGGTGCCGGGAATTGAATCCCAACCCTTGCACTCTGCCTCAGCAGGCACTTTAATCCATTGAGCTATCTGGCAGGCCCTCACTCCTCCTTCCTTGCTCATGAGCAAGCATGATATATGTGTGCTCTTAACACCCTCCTGTGTAGCGGACAAGGTGTTCCTCGATCGCCCTCTTCAATTCTCTTTCACTCTTTGCTCTTGAAGATGTTTCAAGGCTCTATCTCCTATTCTTCTAAGACAAATTTCTTTACATCATTCAAAACCACAAACTGAAAAGTTCTTATAATATATGACTGGGACCTTGCGTATGAATTTTTTTAAAGCTTTTAAATGATTCTTTTTGGTATGAATTTCAAAATCCATTAACTTTTCTGTTGAGTTCTTTGTTCTAAACTATACTTTGTACCCTAGCTGATATTTCTGCCTCTTTAAAGTGAAGAAGAGGATGTGGGAGAGAGGAATCAGTGAAAAAAAGGAGCTTAAGTCTGAGTGTTACCCTCAAATAGTTATACATCCCATTCATTTACAGTCACAAGTGAATATGATTCAGACTGAGTGCCTGATTAGGCAAGCATAGGGACTGGGGTTCTAACCCTGGTACCTCATGCTGTGCCAGCCCCACCCCTGGACACCCTGAGCCGGCCACCAAGACCCTGTGTGGTGGTACAAGCCTATAACCCCAGTGCTGGAAAGGCTGAAACAGGAGGATCAGTATGAGTCCCAGCTGCATAGTGAGACCCTGTACCAAATATATAAATTTTAAAAAAGTATGTTTGTGAATGATGTGGAAATATGTCTGGTGGCGGCACTCATCAGATAGGGAGGGCTCAGAGGCTACGATCTCATCTTCCCTAAGAACACATTTCTGGCAAAATCAAGAATAGAACCTAAGTCTGTTTATTTCTTGCAATAAGCCATAGACTCTGCTGTTGTTCTTTACTCTGTTACCTTTCTCATTTTGTTTTCAACTGCTTAAACTTGTAAACACTCTTGATGAACCTTCTGTTTTTGTTGTTACAAAGGAAAGTCACAGGATGGCATAGTAGATGATCTCAAAATATACTGTGTGCAAAATTTATATACAAATTGTCTGTCTGTGTTGTGTTCCTTTTACTGTGAGAGTTTCTGTTTTATCTAAGCCACTTAAAATCTATACCCACTTTATAATCCTTAGACTTAAGTATCTCTGTGTAATTAAAATTTGTTACATAATAGTTCTTATTAAGATGGTACCGTGTAATTAGTAGAAACATGCATATAATATCTAATGATCAATTCAGGACAATTACTTCCATGTTCTTAAACAAAGATCACTTTTTGCTTTTGAAGTCTTTTAGCTCATTCCTTCTGGTTCTTCATAAAATATATTCTGACTTGTAAACGTCAGCCACACTGCTATGCTGTGAAGCACTAGCATCCACTCTTCCTACCTCACTATATTTGGGAATGTTAGTCAACCGCCTTCTGTTGCTTCTCCTCCCCAAAGCTTTCCCAGCCTCTAGTCATCACTCTCCCCTTTCTGATTACCACTTCTTGAAAGATAACTCAAACTACTGGTGGAATAGCAAATTGAGAAGTATAGTGACTGCAGGAAGGAAAGAGGAGCAGAAGCAGAAGTGGCTGGGATAAGGGTCTGAACAGGCGATGCCTCTTCTGAATACGGTGATCTGGAATCAGATAGTGACTCCTCGGCTGCGTTTTATAGATAGATTAAATGGGATGTACCCCACTCCTTCAAAGGGAGTCAGAAATTCACTGCAGCTATCGTTATTTATTTATTTATTTGCAGAACCAGGGATTGAACTCAGGCCCTTGCGCTTGCAGGGGAAACACTTATTCCACCGAGCCATCTCCCTGGCCCCGCAGCTATCGTCTTTGGCTAAATAAATTAATATGTCTTTTCTTCTCATCCAATATGAAAGCAGGATAAGATGTAGACTAAATGTATATTAACAGAACATAGCTGTTAGCACATATTTTAATATTCTCAGTTATTCTGTATCATTTCCATAAGGCAGAATGTTTAAAAAGTCTCTCAAGTGTTGGCACAGTGAAGTAGACAGTTAATTTATCATTATAATCATTAGTATTAGGATTGCTTTAAAGCCAATGATACTGGGCTTTTCTTTGGTTCTTGATCCAAGGACCATTTATTTTTTCTTGATCTTCTTGGCATGGTGTAAAAATCTATCTTTTAAGATTGGCGTTCCCTAGTGACTAAGTGCTGAATTACCCTGTCTGGAAAGTTATTGTGAGTTCCACTGTGGTTTTGGTTCAGTACATTTTTATGTATTTTTACAAATTTTGTGCATATACCCAGAGGCTTTTTGGCACTGGCTACATTTTGAAATTCAAGAGAGTAAATACAAACCATTTAATGGTCTCCAATACTAGTTCCAGCATTTTAAATGTATTGAAATATGTATATGAGGATTTTTCTAAAAAAATTGGAACAGAGACAACTTGGCAAAAATATTAATATTACAAAAAAAGGAGCTTTTCTTGCAGCTTGTTTGATTACATGCTCTTTAGGTCACAAGGGGCAAATTGTGAGCCTGAGCTCCGGAACTCAGAGGAAGTGTATTTAATATTCTAGATATTTGTTTTGCGCATCTAGTGGCTGGCTAAGATCAACACTAATTGATTTTACCCATTCCTGGAAAAACTCTCAAGCTTATTGCCAACTTGAATTTAGTAACTGTGTAGTGTAATGCAAAAAGATATTTTGGAGAATGAAGAAAAATTTGTATTTTAAACAAAGCATAGATCTTTCAAGGACATAAAGCTCTGGTTGCTAAGCTTTCTCCTCCTCCCATGGGACCAGCTTAATAATCCAGGAGAAAAATAAAGTCAAATGGCATATTGTGCTTAAAATTTGATCTATACTGAATAAAATTCAGTGATTTCCATCTGCATAGTTAACTCCTATGGACACCGACTCACACAGGTAAGTTAACATCAGCCAAAGGTAGCTTGTGACTGTTAATGGGAAAACATAATGAAGTTCTCAGAATTACATAAAATACATCTTAGTAACTGATTTTGACCTGAAAATTAGAGCCCTGAGAAAGGTGCTTCCTTAGAAGCTGATGCATAGTGAATAGCAGCATTTTAAGAAAGAGGTATTTTACATTGTGTTTAGTCATGATGAGACTTTAATGACAGAAATATATGAAACTTGCTGAGATTCCAGCATTAGTTTGAGGCAAAGCAATTCTAGTTTCTCTGTTGTTTTTCATTTCGTGATACCCTCATTTGGGCCATTGTTTTGTCATCTGCTAACAAATATCAGCAACTCTTGTCTGCTACCATCTTATGCTATGCTCAGAACTCTCATTTTGTAAGGGAATCCATGAGATCTTTGGATGAAAAGAGCCATAAAAATCTAAAATGGTTTTTTAGATGGTAGTTTCCAAAATTGGTTCCTGTGAGGGAGCCACACACTGGCATACTGAATACCCTCCCTGTGTAATGTGGAAAAAGTGGTTGGTGAAAATTTAGTCTTCTAGCATCACACACACACACACACACACACACACACACACACACACACACACCCCAGACAGACATCTTTATTGTGTAGAAAATGGAACACACCCAGTGGGGATCACTTCATCATTTTTTTAAGTGAATGAAAACATCGCAAGTGGAACCGATGAAACCCAGGATAAGTGCAAACAGACTACGCCCTTCCTCTCTCAGTCACAGGAGCTGTGGCTGCCAGCTCTCCCTGCCGCACCCTTTCCGTCTACTGCAAAGCCCTACTTGGCTTGCAAACTGAGTCTGTCACTCAGCTCCAACTAAACATGCCACCATTGAGTCACCACCAGATAATTCCACAGAAGGGTTGCTCTCCTCCTGGTGCTGCAGGTCAGCGATTTGAAAGAAAATCTATTCCCTCTGCTCATGTGAGTCATTTCTCTCCCCTTGCTCCTTCACCATCGTTTCCTCTGGGTTTCCTTGTTGCTCTTCTTTTAACTCATCCTCCCCTGATCTCCAAAGCTATTACAGAAGGATCCCTGCTTCCCATCTGCAACTCTCCAGGGGCTTATTTGGAAAAACTCATCTGTTTCGGTGTCTTAGCTGCCAAGAGTCATCATGAGTCATGTTTTCTACTCAACTGACAGAAATACTTAATATAAATAGTTGGCCTTTCTCAGAGTGCTTCTTAAACAGTGTTGCAGCTTGTGGACTTCAGCTGAATGGTAGGAGCAGCGTATCGCTGTTCTACCTTGTCATATTCTTTACCTCTAGCTGAAGCAATCAAAATTTGTGGTTATAAACAAAATAAGTGGTTGTCAGGGAACATTTAGCTCTACAGTATCTTGTTTGGAACATTATAAAAGTGACTATTCCTAAATTTAACTTAGTTTCTAAGTAATAATTATAAAAAATAACAAGATAATTCCTTAATTGTGTCCTTATTACAACTTTATTTATTGCATTATATATCATGGAAAAAATTGTTTCAGAGACTCAATATTTTCATTTTTACCCTACTAAAAGTAAGTCTACTTGGAGTTACACAAAGAATAATTCCTAGTCTTCATTGTAGACCTTCTCAAAGGAAAAGTTTAAAAAGTTTTTTAAAGAAATGAGTTCTATAAATATAGAATAAATGTGTCAAAGTTTAGTTGACCAGTTAATGATAGTTCAGAGTTAAGAGTTCAACCAAGTAAGCAGAAACTACAAGAAAATATAGGCATAGAAGCACACGCATGCCTTGTGCATTTTCACTGATTTCAATGAGTTGGCTTATAAGTTAAAGGGCCTGGTTAAGCAAATCTGGGATTCTGCAGGTCAAAGAGTAAGATAGGGAAGATTACAATCACATGGGAAACCCATGTCCATGGTCCACAGTTTCTTGTTTATAGACAACCAAATGACAAGACAAAATGACTCAGAGCAAGCCAGAACCCCAGACGACCAATCCCCATCCTCACGGGAAATCTAAAGCCTAAAAGACTTTCTCCTAAATAGGTCAGTTCTATGCAGAGCACTTCTCTACTGTAAACATAAATGATTAGAAATAGAACTTTATTTCCGTCTGTAAAAAATCCCTACACAGCAGCATCTGGATTGGTGTTTGATGAGATAACAGAGAAAGCCTGTGTGCATGCTACCAAATGCTTCCAGCTTCCCTGCCCTCCTCTGTCACCCATGAAGAAAGTTTCTCACAGCTTGCCCAATGGGACATGTACTGAAAAAGCAATTCTGGGAGATTTGGTCTATCCAAGCCAAGTGGGGACACCACAGACTCACTTGTGTGTATATTTATAGATCATGATAAAAAATGGACTGAATATCGCTAACACAGATACAAAACTGGGTTACGGTCAATAAGGCAACAAAAGTATTACCCTTCCAGTTATCATTTCTATCAGACTGAGAAAAATTACTTTTCTAACAGACGCAGAGCTACAAGTTAACAGTTAAGCATAGACTCTGGCTTATCTATAAACAGCAAGTCAAGTGAAGGCACATTACGCTGCCTAAAAATTAGTTCCATCACAGATCTAGCTCACAAGATGTCAGGATGCATTAGCAAGATTATGCAGATCTACTTTAGCTTTCTTCTCAAATTGTGTCAATTTTTCTTAGAATTGAGTAAATATTTTGTTTTTTATTATTAAAATGATAACATTTTCTTGAGCTCAGATTTCCTAAAATTTGATGTTTCATATACTTAAGCAAAAGTTAGTGTTGATTTTGTGACTATTGTTTGCTTTTGGGTTTGGTCTTTTCGGATTTAGCTTTAGGGACTGACAGAGCTGTAAGGTCTGGCTAGTTAATGGCGTCAGCAGGGTAGTAGTGGTACTAGGCACACTGGAGAAGACTCCCGCCTAGGGAAGCCCTGGGCAGCCGGCAACAGGAAGGAAGGACGGACAGGATGGGGCTGGCGGCCGTGAGTTTATCCCCAGGACTGGAGTAGGGGTGATGGATATGGTAGGAAGAAAGAACAAAAAGTAAAAAATGATTCTTTTTAATTTTTATTTTATAGTAACATAATATGAGACTCAATGTCTTCAAAAGTTTTAAAGTGTACACCCTGCTGTTGATATCTGTGACCATCTTCGCCCTCATCTTTTCTTCCATGTAAGACAGACATCTCTCCATTTCTACCCTTTCTCCTTTGAGAATGGATAGTGAGATGAACGGATAGTGAGATATCATCTACAAGCCCATCTAGAAGCCCATAGAAGCTTCTGTATGACAAACTGCAGGGTGCTGACCTTGGAGTTAGTTTCCAGAACTGAGAAAGAAATTGCTACTGTTTAAAAATTATTCAGCTATGACTATCTTTGTAACAGTACAAATGAACTAAGATAACTGGAATAAACTCAATGATTTTACTATACTATTTCTATTAGTCAATATACTTACTTCACTAATGAAATTTACATTTTCTTATTCTCTCATTCTGTTTTGTACCTTTTTCATTTCAACTTGTAGTACTTCCTTTTCTTGGGAGGCCAGCTGAGTGGTGATGAATGTTAGCTTGTTTGTCTGGATAAATTTTAGCTGCCTTACCTTTGAAAAACAGGTTTTCCAGGTGTCCAGGTTAATCCAAATTGCCAACTGGATTGAGAGAATCTTGGACAATGATGCTTGGATCATGGGATCACTGAATTCACCAGTGAATTAATCCAGTGACATTCATAGTTGAATGTGGTATTAGGAGATGATGCCCAGGGGTGGGCCTGGGGCAGGATTTTGGAGGCTGTCACTCTTCTAGTGCTCTTTGCTGTGCTATAGATTTTGTGGGGATGCATACATTCAAATGCAAATAAAACTGAAATGAAATATCACCTTCCATGTATTAGGTGACTATGACAAAAGTATATAACAAACAATGGTCAGGCTGGGGAGAGATAAGCCATCTTGTAGGTGCTTAGTAGGAGGAGAGGAAGATAAAATGAAGGATGTTTTCTCATTAAACTGTTAAATATTAAATCATTGCATAGCCCAGTCATTCCACTCCTTGGTTTATAGCCAAAATAATTGAAATCAGATGCCCATACAGAAGTTTATGTACCAGTTGTGATAGTCAAAGATTCTGTCAAGATACATCCAACTAAACTGAATGAACACAGTTCTGGATGTGACTGAAAGGAGACAGATTTTACTAGAGAAAGATCAGCCCTGGGTGTTAGCACCACCAATGATAGTTTCTTGTCTAAATGGAATAAAAGGGAAATGAATAAGAAAAGCTTGATTCTGTCTTCTTCAGGGCAGCATTACTTTTCATTTTAACATCATCTCCTGGCTTTCAGCTCAGACTTTTTGGTTTCTTGATGTGGGATTTGCACGGAACAATGCCTTGGGCTCCAAGCACAGGTCACCCTCCACCAGCTTCCGTGTCTGACTCTGTGGGCAGCTGTCATAAGCCTATTTTATAAATTCTTATGTGTTTGTGTGCCATGGGTTAAATTTGTTTTTCTAGTAAGCATTGAGTGATACACTAGTGTTAGTTTAATCATATTCCCAATGTATGAAAATTCAGTACCACACACATGAATTCACAGATGGATAAGCACAATGTTTCATCTTAAAAAATATTACAGTTCTAGTGTATGCTACAACATGGATGAGCTTTGAAAATATTAGCTGAATAAAATAAGCAGGCACAAAGGCACAAATGCTGTATGATACCATGAATATGAAATGTCTAGAACAGAGAACGAAAATAGATTAAAAGTTATCAGGGGAAGGAAGAAGGAAGGAATAGGGAATTATTTAGTTTGTTTACAATTTCCATTTGGAATAATGAAAAAAGGTTTTGAATTAGACTGCAGTATTGCTTGAGCCACTTTGGAAATGTAGTTTGTACAGTTTTATTGGATGTTTAAAATAGGTTTAAATGGCAAGAGTAGAATACAAGCCAGTACAGAAAAACAAAGATATATCAACTTCCAAAGGCAAGAAGTACTAAGAAGTGTGAAGCTTACAATATCCTAAGTCTTTTCAGGTGTTTTCCTATGTGTTGACTCCCCAGATACTCAAGGTAGGCCTCACCTGTAAGTATTATATGTTCCTTAGTGTATTGATGAGAAATAAAGATCAGAGGCCTACGGGTTTTACTGTGCACCGTGGGACTCCCAGGAGGTAGAGCCGAGATCTACAGGCTGCCAATAGTGCCTAATACCCTTGTTGTCAGCCACGCTGGTACCCAACTCTGCTGTTGCCCATGCCTGGCATCGGCCAAGCACTGCATGATGTGAACCAGTGCAAGCCGGAAGCCCAGAGGAGTCAGTCTATTTTTTGTAACTCTGGTTTTCCAAAGAAAATAAAGTTCACAAGTTAACTCAGAAAGGATCAACTGTATATGCTATTCATATGTGTACTATTTTCCCAAAGCACTTACAATATGTAAATATGAAGTGCTTACCTGAGTGTAACCATCAGTTCCACCAAAACAAGCAAACAAGCAAGAAAACAAAACCAAAAACAGTATGTAAATATGGCAGTGTCTTTCCTTATCAGATAGAATTATCAAATACCACTTTGTATATTTTTAAATAAATAGATTCTTGCAATACTAAGAACATGACAATGTACAAGATGATCTATTTCCTTTCTGCATTTTTCCTTTATTTAAATTCTTATAATAATCTTATGGAATTAATTAATTTTTATGGAATTAAAATGCCTATATCAATAAATAAGAAATTTATTGACTATCTATTTTGTGCATCACTAAATGCAAATATCTTTCCAAATCAGTACCAAGTGACAGAGATATATTGATGGTATGCTTGCATGATTATTGCTTGTCCAGTGTTATTTTTAGTCATTTAGAAAACAGGAGAATCATTTGAAGCATGAGCTTTAATGAAAAAAATTATCTTTGGTTCATGAAATTTTCACAAACAGCAAAAAGGTTTGTAGAAAAGCTTATGGTATCTTAAAAATACAATTACTCTGTTAAAATTTAATAACACTTGTATGAGATTTAAAACATTTTTTGCTCAACCCAGAAAAAGTTTATGTGTTCTCAGCAATGTCAGGTGAACAACTGTGGCTTTTTAAAAGTAATTTTGATTGGTAGCAAACTTTATTGCCAACTTTCACAACTCTCCTTCCTCCTTTTCTTTACCCTACAGTCAAGTCTTGAGCTAGAATTCTTGGCCCCCAGGATCAGTCTGTCCCACAAAATGGGCGTGAAGTGTCCATGTGGCTCTGTACTTGAGCTGTTCCTGGCTGAAATTCAGTTGTATAAAACACACGGCTGCTGCAGATTCAGTAAGAGTTTTAAAAAAATAGCTTTGATTCTGAAGAGCACTAATAGATATTGTTGAAGAGCACTAATAGATATCACTAATAGATATCTGCTGTGACTCGGAATATCCTGAATTGAGAAAGGCTCACTTGATAATTTCTTGGTTTCCCAACATCAGGGTGCTGAGGAATCAGGGAAATATAGACATGAGCTGTAATTTTTTAAACAATCACTCTTTCACCTTAAGATTGGGTTTTCCATCTCTGAAATCTGACTACATCTGCAAAGACATGACTTTATTTTTAAAGAAAATAAAATAGGGATAGTAAAAAAAAAACAGTGTTAGAAACAATACAAGATTTCACTCAAGAAAATAATGGGAATTCAAAAATGGTTGCTGTATTACACTATGCTGTTTTCATGTTAGTTGTTCAGATTACCAGATACCACTGTGCAAGATTCGTTTAGAGAAAAGAAAACAAAACAAATGCAAAGAAGTTATAAGAAATTCAAAAGAAGAAAAAAAGTCAGAGTAAAAAGAAAAATTTTAAGTGTTAACTGCCACTTTCGAAAGACCAGCCGAAACCAACAATACATTTATCCACACTGTTCTGCATATATACCTAAATATAACTTTTCCTCTTCTTTTATGTGTCCTTTTCCTCACCCAAATTTTCCTTCTCATTGAACAGTTTCTTTCCCTTTACCGTATCTGTTGTACTTTTTAGATTTTAATTACTTTTTCAGGTTCTTACACTAGAGAAATAATATGATGTTTGCACATGTGGGTCTGATCTATTTTACTCACCAATACAGACTCTAGCTGCATCTATTTATCTACAAAAGCATTGAATTTATCTTTTTAAATAGCTGAATAATACTCCATTGTGTAAAAATCTTTTTCTATCCATTCTTCAGTTGATGATCACTT
>NW_004524755.1:231798-243084 GCF_000260255.1 Octodon degus | reverse complement strand
ATATATATATATGACTGTGGTGTGATGATTTTAGTTCATTTGGGAAAATACCTAGGAGGGGAATAGCTGGCTTAAATAGGAAATTCAATCCTATCTTTTTGAGGAATCTCCACTCTGTCTTCCCTAATGGTTGCAGCATCCTGTACTTCCACCAACAGTGGAGAAGGGTCCCTTTCCCCCACAGCCTCTCCAGCATTTGTTATTGATTGATTTCTTGATGGTAACCATTCTTTCTGGCATGACATGGTATATCAGCATTGTTTTGATTTGTATCTCTTGAACACCAATGATGTTGAACATTTTTTCATATATTTATTTGCCATTTGTATCTTTGCATTTGTGAAGTGTATATTCATCTCAGATACCCATTTCGGAATGGGAAAGACACGACTTTTTATGACCTTTTTGTGTGCATTGATCGGTCTAAGTCAAATAGATTTATTCTGACATTCATTTGAAATGCTTTGTCTTCCCAGTTTTTCTCCACTTAAATGGTCATAACCTGCAACCTGATTGGTGAAACGTGTTGTTTCCAATTCATTTCTTATTCCCCTGAATTGCCAGGTTTCTTACACAGTAAAAGAAAGCAGTAGAAAAAGAAGAGGCAAATCACAGTGATTGGTATCCAAATGGTGAATTCCTTTGAGATCATATTTGTGAAAACTGGAGCCTATTTATTGGGACCTCAGATGTTGAAGAGGTAACACCCTTTTTAAGCACCAACCTCCATCTCCTGTCAGGGTGCATAACACAAAGTATCTTTGCTGAACCTTTTCACAGCGAGAAGATGTTTCTCGGATGACATCTTATAACGAAATCTTGGGGCTAGCTAACGTACAGAGCTTCCTTGGACATGCAGGTGCTCAGTCCACTAAATATTGGTGAGTTATACTCCAAACCCACTGTCTTTTCTTTCTGGGCACACAGCTCAGCTTTTCCTAAATTTTACACAAAAGTATCGTTGAGTTCTAGTCAATAAAGTATGTGTAATTCTCTATGGTGAAGTAAGTGCCCAACTGAAAAATGAATTCTGGGGAAATATTTGTAAGTTGGACTCATTTGTAATCCAACAAAGTGACACTTACACCATACACCTGTGAAAGCTCGTAACTTGAGTGTTTCTAAGTTGGGGAATTTTCACATCTGTCTAGTTGGCCACAGATATCTTCAAAGGCACATCTGAAAATGGAGGAAATGGATGTGAAATAAGCCTCTGTCCAATTAAAGTAAACTCTTTGCTTACTTATCATTTTGATGAGCAAGAAATAAATTGAAATTATCCTTGGACCATACTGTGTTTTGGAGTGTGCCTGTCATGGTAGAGAGCAGCATCTTAACTAATGCACTCATGCAGCCTAACTTGACTAGAGAAGTTTAACAAATACATAAAAATAAAAGTCATCCATTTAAATTTGAATTTCAGGTAAGCAAGCAATCTTATTTAAAGTAAGGGTATCCTGCACAATATTTAAGATGAAGTTATATTAAAAATTATTCACATTCTACCTGAGATTCAAATATAAGTGGGCATTCTTCTTTTATGTCATTTCTAATTGTTTATATGGAAAAATTTGGACATGTATAACTTCCAATGACCCCCCTTGTCACTGTACTGTCTGTAGATGTTCCCCTAGAATCTAAATTTTTAGACATCTGTAAAAGAGAAGCAGCTCTTAGATGCTACATTCTCATACCTTGAAATTCCAGAGGCATGTATGTGAATCTCTTCCCTATTTCATCCACTCAGGTCTACTGCTCTATCCTGACAATTTTCTGTACTTTAGCAAGTGTCTGTGTGCAGAACCCAATTAGCTTTGTTTGGGGCACATAACTACCTTCAAACTTCATAATGATCACTAGCCCAGAGAACTCTGTGCTCAGGTGAGTTGCAGCCTAGTTCATATTCAAGCTGGAAGGAGCATGGGACTAAAGGGGAAGTCTTGCTAAATCTTAATTAGTCCTATGACGATGTGCTTAGAAGCTACTCCTTGACAAAGTTTAATAACTGTGGTTCTACATTTGTCTTCAGAAGCGAGAAAAGACAACAGGAAAAGTACCATAGGTTGCCTGGCTACCTATCGTTAGCTTATCAATCAAATCGGAAAAACATGGCAATTATTTACATTCTATTCATGTCACTTCAGGAAGACCCCATTGAACAAACAAATACACGTAGTCTCCTTATTGCTCCACATAACTCTATGCTGTTGAGTTCACATCTTCAAGAAAATAAGGTTAGCAGTTAGTTCATTACGGGTGAAATTTCTGACAAACCAGATAACATGTGATCTGTGTTTCAGTTATGTACTTTATGTTATCGTTTCCTATAGCCTTCTGGCATTATATCGGCAAAATGTAATACTAAATATTAAGTTAGAGTCTTGTTTTATTCTCCACTTGCTTTAAATAATTCAACCTATGTTTTCCTAAGTTCAATTTATTTCTAAGAAAGATATTGTTTCTTTAGGTAAGAGCAGAAAAATTTAATGAGCCGAAACCTGTTATTTGGTATAATAGTGCTTTAGTTTCAAAGGAAATAATGTCCCTGAAAAATGAAAGCTACAGCTATGTTCAAGTAAATTTGAAAATGGTGAAATGTTGTTTCATAAAAATAACATATAAGAAATAAGAAATAAAAAATGAATTCCCCGCAAAATGCTTACAAGGTAGACAACAAGCTCAGGTCAGAGACAAACGTTTGCACTGTTATTTTTAACTTTCAGTTTCAGTGTTTAGGTCTTTGTTGGACAAGTGAAAATAGAAAAACAAAAGGAATTAAATCAAATCATTTTGTTTCATGTTATTTATAGTATACTGTATTCTCTTTTCTCAATCTAATTTTCAGTAGTTAATATCAAAAATACTTAGTTTAATGAAACAATATAGTTTTTAATGGGAAATATAAAGCAAAAATAGAATATGCAATGATCCTATATCTATTTAGTAAAAAAAGTAATAAAGGAAGCAATTCAATGGAAATCAAATTTGATATTTTGCATGATGTGATTTACTCAATATTAAGAAACTATTGAAAACATCTGCAAAGGCAAGGTAAATAAAGAGTATATGGAATCATATTAACTCTCAATAGAAAATACTAATGAAGAACAGAAGTTGGCACACATTTCTGTAAAGGTCTAAATAGCGAGTATTTTTGCCTCTGTTTGCAAGATAGTCTACAGCAACAATACATAAATGACTAAGCATAGTTTTGTTTTAATATAGTTTTATGCAAAACAATACATCATTGGTTGGATTTAGTCTAAGAATCAGCATTACTTCACCCTGACCTAGTACTAATGCATGCTACCTTACTGGTTCTCCTCATGGACAGAGACTGTCTCTTGACCCCTTCTAACTACTGCTCTGTTTACAATACCTTCCAGTTCTGATTAATAATAGCCTTCCTTTCCCTTCCTCTGAGGCATATAAGTGCTGTACTGAAAAACCTATTAATGTCTTCATAGCTATAGTTATCACAGAAATCACCTTCCATCATTTGTAAAACTATTTTTGGCTTTAAAACATTGAGGTAGTAGTCTATCTTTTAAAAGCAAACCTTCTTTGTAGACATGTTTATATTTTTTTCAATCCACTTGATTTTGTTCTTCGTGTGGCTTAGGGAAGATCCAATTCTGGAACCTAAGAGATGTTTCTTTGAGCACTTGATATTTATCATAAATATTTATAATTAATGTATAGCCAATCAGGACTTTTCTGATTAATTATCATAGCTTTTTCTGGATAATAGATCATGTCATTAAAATGACTTTCTAAAAAATGGTCCATGGGACAAAGTATTTTATTTATAAAAATAAACTCTTCATGGCCAAATTTATCTCCCCATCCTTGAAAGCTGATTGTGTATAATCCATTTTCATATATTGAATAAATATTTTTAGAGACTCTGAGCATGCAACCTGTACTTGATGTTAGGGGGTTGAATAACTTTTGACTAAATATGTAGATGACATGACTTGGTATTGTGAAACCATTAAGAAAAAAATAATACTACCATAAAAACAAATGTATTTGTATGCATATGGACATATTTCTAGCTTCACTCTCTTAAATCATGCAAAATAAGAATGATGAATCCTATGGGAGCAGAATGCTTTTTTTTCCAGATTTCTAACAAAGGTGGTTGAAGTGGAAAACTTTAGGTTATTTTCCAAAGTTATTTACAGATCTAGATGACTCTGCCCCTATTTTTCTTCTTTTTAGTTGCTCTGGAGAGAAATCCTTGTGGTATGCATTTTCCTGTCTCTGAGTCACTTTTGATTTGCTTTTTTGCCTTTGACTTCCACAAGAAAAAAATACTTTGGCTAGCATCGGGTGTTCTGTTGTGATGTGTAAAGTTGTCCAATGCTCATAAAGTTTCTCTTTTCCTACCTTCCACCAGGGTACAATCAGTTCTTATTACTCACAGTAGTTGTGGTCTACAAAGTTCTATAAATACTAAGGTAGATAACCGTGAACCCTTGCTCCTTGGGGAAGTGCAGCTGGAGCAGGTTTTTTCAAAACATCTGATCACAGCTAACATGCATAATTTTGTGTGTATTTTTAAAATTTTATTTAATATATACTATTATTACATCACCTGTTACCTCAGGGTCATCCAACATGAGAACCAGTAACCCATCCCTAAATAAATTCATCTAATGCATTAATTGCATGTATTTTGTCCATCAAAAAATCCCAACCCTTTTATGCTTAAGAAAACTAAGTGGACATCCCAGAATAATGCCTTGGGACTAATTAAATGTAAAATCTAAAAACAAAACAATAAAACCTCACCAAAAGTATGGCTAAAACTAAAAGCTATTCCAACCAAAAAGAACAAATATTACCCACAGCACTGAATCAATGGCAAGCAGTTTTGTTTATAACAGTAATCCCTAGGTAAGATGTCCAACTATCCTCTTGTGTGAACTCACTTGGGAACATGCAACACAGGTGATTCAAGCTTTTGTCACTGTGTGTGTTTTAGAGTCACCCAGGAAACACTGCAGGAATGACTTTGTGAAAATAAATTTGAGTGAATAGGTGTGTTGGTAAATGTGGAATCCATAACAATTAAAATTTATTGTATTTTTATCCTATTTTCTGTGAAGTAATTTTTTTCTGTTAAAATTTCCTCAACTTTGTGTCACAATAGTTGCAAAGGAAATAGATTTTCTTAGTGTAGGATCTATATTTACATCCCATATAATTTGAACAATTGGTTCAATTGTTAAGAAGTAGAAACAACAGTAGACAAATTCTAATAGATGTAGTGAACCACGGTACATAACTTATCTTGTACTACTTCTTACAAAGCATTATTCAGAAATAAAGTAAAATAAAATATTGAATTGCTTCAAAAATGTTAAGCTTCATATGAAGCAAATCTTTGCAAAATATCTCATTATTAATGATTGCAGAATATTTTAAGCAACATATTTTCAAAATTCAGATTCTATTTTGAAGAAAATTACACTTATTTCTATACATACTTAAGTATTTTCTGTCCTCTTTACACACTGGAAAATTATTTTAAAATTTAGGTGAATTTGTATAAAGAAAAACATTGCACCATATTCCCCCAACCCCAAGTCCAACCCTGGGATGTCTTAGAATACATGCATAAAACTGTTCTAAACAAAAGAATAATCTGAAATATTTTGATTAAGATCCCAAATCTCCTAGACTTTGCAGTCTATTTAGAGAGTAATTCTGGATCTCTGATCAAGATACTGGAATATTTTGTTGAATTCAGGTACCTACAATATTTAAATGATAATGGAATGCCCTTCTCTGGCAAAGTTAAACAAAAAAGAAGGATACAAATGAATGACCATTATGAATTTGTATGTTCAAAATAGTTAAGATACATATACAGCTGCATTTCCCTTAATTCAATGAATAGAGAGATTTGTTCTAATAGTGTTTGTGGACAGGATATCATGTCTGCATCTTGTACAATGAATAACCACTAAGACAACAATATGCAATGTATTAATTAGTGAAACTGTGCTAGTAATCAGTTTTGAAACTGTCTCATTGTTATTTGTTTCTCAATAAAATTATTAAAAATGAATGTTTGATTAAAACAGAGCACAGTACATGATGTATAGCAGATGAATAAATGACTTGATTCATAAATACAAAAAGCCTGAGATATTGGTTAGTATTTTTCCTTCCAAGTTTGTCTCCACAGAAATTCAGAGCTTCTTTTAAAGAAATAATTTTTTCTAAGATTACCTTCATTCTTTCTAATATTCTTATTTAACTATATTCATAGTAATCTTATAAAACAATCAGTAATCATATTTCATTATGAATAGTCATTGTTTTTTAAAAATAGAATAACTGGGCTGGTGAGATGGCTCAGTGGTCTAAAGCACCCACTTAGAACAAGCTTGGCAAAGCACAGGGACTGCAGTTCAATCCCCCAGCACCACTTGCCAGCCAGCCCTGCCCCCTGGTGGGTTGAGCTGGCCACACACACACACACACACACACACAAATAAATAAATAAAATAAATTAATTAAAAAATAAAATAACTTACTATTGTCTAATGAGCCAAGCTTTTAGTTTATGTCATTTTCCTTTCTCATTTAAATTATACCATTTCTAGTCTAAGTTGAAATAGAAATGCAATCGAAACAAGATAGAAACAAATTTTCAAGAATATCAGAAAATAAATAAATATTTGGAAATTTGCACATATATACAATTTAAAGAATAATTTCACTGAAAAAGCAGAAGTTGTTTTGAATTTACAGAAAACAAAATAATAGGGAAAAATTGAAATGCAGTTCATTTAGTGATTAGAAAAATTTTATTCCTCATTGAAAAGGCAAATGGCTACAAATTAATAAGCTAACTAACCATTAAAACAAATAGTAAATCTTACAGGAAATAATAACTCAAGAATAAAAATAAATAAATTTATAAATGTAACAAGGAAAATTGTCAGGATAGAAAACTGTATTATAAATAAGAAAACTGGAAGCTGATTATTTAAAAATATTAAAATTGATAAACACTAAATAAATTGAAAAATAATAAAAGACTATTCAAAATAATTACTATGAAAAAAGTAAAATATCACTACTAATCCTATAGATATTAACTTTTAACCATGTATAATAGTCAAAGCAAGAGATGTAAAAGTGAAGTATGAGAATAAATTCAAAAGGTGTTTAACACTTCTACGAAGAAACATATAAACTATAAGAAATACGAAACAATTTAATAATAGAGTTAAAATGTCTCATGAATTGAGATACTCAATATGGATAGAAATATCAGTTCTAAAAAGAATCTGTTCTGTTAATATAATTTGAAACAACATCCCCAAAATATTTTTTCAGAACTATATGCCTTTACTCCTGTAATCCCAGAGCTGTAGAGGTGGAGACAGGAAGACCACTATGAGTGCAAGCTGAATAGTGAGACCCGGTATCAAGTAAATAAATATATGAAAGACTCTTAAAAATGTTAAATTTTTTTCTAAGTTTTCTATAGGCTTACACATATACAATTTTGAAGTAGAACAACTGTATGGGAACATTTGCTTTATTAGACGCTAAGACTTTTTGTAATTATTTCAGGCCAGACAGTTGTAGGATTAAGGTTAAGCAAATGAACAACTGGAACAGAATTTGAAGTCAATAGCAGACAAACCAACATATTACATAGCAAAAGGGGATTTTCAGATCTGTGAGGAAATACTAGAACATTCAATAAATAATAATGAATATTTAGATACCCAAATAAAAAATAATTTGAGCCGTACTTCCAATTTCTCACAACTAAGAGATCAAGTGAACTAAATATCTAAATTTCAAAGTGAAACTAATTAAATAACCCTAAAATAAGATACCTTCTTGAGGGTTAAGCAAATATTTCTTCACTAGGACTCAAAGCTAGAGATGTAAAGAATAACATTGCTAAACTAGAGCACACAGAAAAAAAGAAATTTAGGCCCTGGAACTCCATGTATATATGTGTGTAAAGATCAGGCAGGATGCAAAGCTATTATATCCTCTAATGAAATAGAAAACACACATTCAGTAAGCTACAATGTGAGTGTGTATCTACTAAAAAAAAAAGACATACTTTTGCATCTAAGTATTAGAAAGAACAGTGGGCCGGGGGGATAGTCTGTGTGTGATTAAATTTCTTACATTACCAGAGACTATATGGAGGTTGAAGAGTAACCTTGGTACTGCCTGAAGGCAGTGATGTTATGAGTTGCCCCTTGCCACATGGAGTCAAACTGCTATTGATTTTCATTTCCTAAAAGTATTGCCAGGACCAAAAGAGCATTTTCTGGGTCAAAAAGCTCCATATTACGTGTGAAGAACAGTGTTGCTTTTCTTCAATTAAAGTACCAGAGCAAACAAATATAGCAGCTGGACATCCTGTGCCCTACACGTTGAATGTCAAGTCAGTATTCAGAACACTTGGGCGCAGTTTTTTGTCAAGTGGATGGTCTCTTTGGTAGATGCATTTTGAGACACTTAGAAAAACGTTCAAAATACTGAATCCCTACTCTGATTACTCAAGTTTTAACTGTTTTGATCATATCTAGAATTTTTCCAATTGTATATATTAAGTAGCAGTTTCATTGATTTCTCTTACATTTCATTTC
This sequence comes from Octodon degus, assembly GCF_000260255.1. Taxonomy (NCBI): domain Eukaryota; kingdom Metazoa; phylum Chordata; class Mammalia; order Rodentia; family Octodontidae; genus Octodon; species Octodon degus. The sequence continues at coordinate 234,442 of NW_004524755.1, read as the reverse complement.
TAGGACTACTATGGTCAATATTCCAGTGCACTCATTCTTGAAGACCAAAAATATTCTATATATCTTTCATGTGATAATTCAGTGTATGATGTCTGCAGCAATAAACACCATCCTTCTGGGAATGTATTATTCCTACTGAGATAAGAGTTGCATCCCTGGCAGCATCTCTCATTGTCCTATGTTACCTCCTTTTGTCATATCTGACCTAAAACAACCCTCAAACCCTCACATAGTTTTTAAAGTCATCGAGTCTCCCAATACAATACATTCTTAATAACTTGTTGGAGGCAGAGCATAGGTGCTATAGTTGTGAGTGCATGAAGCATGCATACACTGTAAACCCATTTATTTTGTCATACTACTTTATTTAAAATTGAAAGAGAAACAAACTTACATATTAATTGGGAACCATATAATATTTAATACATTATATATAATATAATGTTTAGTTGAAAATATCTGTGTTTGTAAATACCTTCCATTACTTCATGGTGAATGCATTCAAATCTTTTTTTCAATTTGTTAGAAATATGGAGGGTATTATTATATGTATAGCCATACCTTAATGCAATAGCACACCAGAACATTTTACTTCTATGTAACTATAACTTAGTAGCTATTTTAGTTACAATTTCTCCCTCTTTTCCTCCTCTCTCCCTTTCCTCTCCTTCTACATCCCATACTTGCCATATACCCTCTGATAATCACCATTCCACTCATAATTTTTATGAGATCAAAGTTTTAGATTGCACATGTGATTGAATTAATGTCATACTCATATTTCTATGAATGGGTTATTTCATTTAACATAATGATCTCTAGTTCTATTGGTCTTGTAAATTACACATTTCATTCTTTTTTGTGGTTGAATACCATTCTAAGAAAAATTTGCACAACATTTTCTTCCCTCATTGCTTGGAGAAGAAGCTTGTTTCTGTTTCTTGGTTATCATAAAGAGTCTTTCAATAAACACAGGTGTACAGATGTCACCTTAACATACTGATTTCATTTCCTCTGGGTGCAAACCCATTTATAGGATTGCTGGTTCTTACAGTAGTTGCATTTGTCAGTCTTACTTTTGCTGGGACAAAATATGTGACACCTGCAGCTTATAGGAGGATGGTGTACTTAGGCTCAGATGCCAGGGGGTCCAAGCATGGTACGCGAGTCTCAGAGGCAGGTGTGTATGTTGACAGTTCACGGTGATGCAAAGCTGCTCACCTAATGGCAGCTGGAAAGCAAGAGTAGAAGGGCACCAGAGTGGGAGGGGGCAAGGACGAAACATAGTCCTCAAAGTCAATACTCCGCTATCTACTGCCGCAAGCTAAGTTCTACCTCTTATGAGTCTATTTGGCTAAGAATTCACCACTGGATTACTCCATTGATGAGGTCAGTGTCCTCACAAGCCAATCATTTCTCCAAAACATTTTAATCTGATCAGTGGTGATATTATTATTTATATACTATCTGGCAGAATCCACCACTTGTGATCTTGCCAGGTAATCCTACTTCTTTAAAGCTATATCTATATATCTATCTATCTATATCTATATCTATCTATCTGTCTATCTATCTATCTATCTATCTATCTGTCTATGGTCTCACTATTAGATCAGACTCATAGTGATCCTCTTGTTTACAGCCTCTCAAGTGCTGCATTTACAGGTACGTGCCACCACACCCAGTCTCAATAGCCTTCTCAGCATGCCCCGGGGGTGGGGCTGGCATCCAGGGGATCAAACTCCTGGCCCCTGTGTTTGCCTAAACAGGCACTTTAATCCTCTGAGCTGTTTGGCCAGCCCTCTTGGTAATTAATTTATTGATAAACATAATAACAAGGACACAGTTCTGCCTACTCTCATGTGCCTATCCTATGTATAACTCATTCGCTGGCCAATTGTTTTGCTTCCTTTGAAATCTGGGTGGAAGTTTCACAATTGCATAGCTCTTGTGTTCTGCATTCCTATGCAGCCAATCTTACACAGATGACCCCAAGATCTGTTGCCAGCTTGACCAATAGCTGGGGTCTCTTGGACCATGGCCATTGTGTCATCTAAGTTCTTGGCTACATAGGCACAGTGAAATGATTTCCAGGAAACTAACTCACTAGGAGACCCTTCTCCACCTGAAAGCTACAGGGCTTTCTTCTCAAATGGAAGCTTTAGACTTTTGCACCCTTGAGCCTGTGAGGAGTGGGGCATTTCTGATATATGAAGTTCCTTCAAGGAATCTTTTTCCTCATTCCAGTGAAAAGCATTTATCTTTTTACTGGTGCTCATCTCTTTAGCTACTGTAACTTCTTTGGCCCCAAATTTCTATTTTGTTTTTAGCCAAACTTTTGTAATTTTTCTACTTTGTTGTTTTGTTTTCATTCTCATTATAAATCTGCCTAACTGCAGCCTGAAGTATCTATGCCACAGGATGAACACTGAGTTCTCTGGAAACTTCCCTCACCAGGCCAATCTCTCATACTTAAACTCAGCCTCACACTGTTTTAGGACATGGACAAAATGTATACTTTTTTTTTTTGCCATAGCGTCATATATATGGCCTCTAGGCAAGTTCCCAATAAAGTCCCTCATTCCTTTTGGAAATCTCATGAGCTTGGCTTTTGAAGTCTACATTTATATCCGTATTCTGTTTT
>NW_004524755.1:227487-231598 GCF_000260255.1 Octodon degus | reverse complement strand
GAGTGACGAGATAAAAGACTTGATCGTCACAATGTGAAGGATGAAAGCTTAACTTGTTCAGAATTCTCAATCCATGTTCAGCTGGCTCCAAGGAAGGAATATAATGTAAAGCTGTGGTAAAGCAAACATGCTTATTTAATGGCAGCTGAAAACAGTGCAGGGCAAAAAAGCCAGAGAGGAAAGAGCCAGAGACCAGGTATCCTTCCCAGGGTCATGGAACCATGACCTAGTTCCTCTCACTAGACTCCACCCCTTAATGGCCCCTTCAGCTATGAATTCATCCGTAGATTGTTCCAGTCAAGTTGCCCATCCAGGGGATCAAAAATAGAATGGTAGTTCTATTTTTAATTCCTTGAAGAATGTACATCCAATTTAATGGGTTTATTCTCTCTATTTTCAGACCTATTCATACACAAAGGTACAAAACTGAAAACTTTGCACAGAAAAAAAGACAAGAATTGCCATTCTAGCCTTTTTATTCAGCTTAGTAGTGAAAGTCTGAACCAGGTCAATGAGGCAGGAAAAAGAAATCAAAGTAATGTAGATCAGAGAGAATTTAATTTATTTCTTTATGCACATGATGGGCTCTTATCTTTAAAAAAACCCAAGCATTTTACACAAGGCATTGGCAACAACTAACAAATTTAATAAAATTGCCAGATACTACAACATGAAGTGCAATAATTAGTTGTATTTCTGTGTACTTATAAAGAAATATATAAAAAGGAAATTATTTAAAGAACCCTTTTGCACTAACATGAAAAATTAGAAATAAATTTAAGAAATTAAAATGTTAAGCACTGAAAAACATGAAACAATGACGTAAAAAGAAAAGCAGATCTAAAGATATCCTACATTTGGAAGTTAGAGGATTTAGTATTTTTAAATGGCTTTATTATCCAAAGATCTACAGATTTGATACAATTCTTATCAAAGTCCCAATGGCAAAACATTCCTTAATTCATACTGCAATGAAAAAATTCCAAGGATAGCCAACTGACTTCAAAAAGAAAGAAGCAAGAACAAAGGAAAGAAGGAAAACTAAACCAAACCAAAAAACAAAGATGGAAACATATACCTCTTAATTTCCAAATAAATTACAAAACAATAATAATTAAAGCAGTATGAGATAGTCCTAAAGATAGTTATATAGACGAATCCAAAGGAATAGAAAGCCAAAAATAAATTCATAGTCAATTGCCTTCTAACAAGTTACTTAGAATACACAATGAGGAAGAAGACATCTTACTCCACTTGTGAAGCTAAGATGAAATACCTAATCTAAATAATTTCTAAACAATAAAATTGCATTTATTGCTACTCTGGAAGCTGAGAAATTCAACATCAGAGCTCCCGTAGATGAGATTGCTGGTAAGGGCCTGCTCCAGAAGTGAAATTTTCTCATTGTTTCCTGAGGGGCATAAGCAGCTGAAGAACAAAAGCCCTGTAGGGGTGTCCCTTTGTCCTCCTTTGGAGGAGGAATAGTCACCTTCAAGGGCAGTCCTCATAATGTAGTCCCTCTCCAAGTGACTTCATCTCTTAGTAGTGTTACCTTAGGTTTTCATTTCCAATGTCTGAATTTGGAGATAAATATTTTAAAGCTGTAAGTGTTAGTTTCTTCAACAAATGGAGTTTGGCAAACTGGATGTACATAGACAAAAATTTCCAATGAGGCTTAAGAACAGAGATTTAAATGAAAATTCTACATTATCAGTAAAAATTGGTATACTTTTCTTTTTCTTCTGCAATTATGTACAAAGGAAATTTAAAAAATTATTCTGATGAATTAAATTTGACATGTGAGGAATATATTGTAAGATAAAGAACCTTTAAAGAAATGTTGAGCATCTTTTTTTGTGTTTAGGGCAGGGTGTACAGGGTGTACAGGGTCTCACTGCATAGATTGGATGTGTAGTGCTCCTCCTGTTTATAGCCTCCCAACTGCTGGGATTACAGGTGTGTGCCACCATGCCCAGTGTCAATTGCCATCTCAGCCCACCCCAGGGGCAGGGTCGGCATGGCAGGAAATGTTGAGTTATTTAAGGAGATGGCAGTTTTCTCTTACATTGAATTATGTTGACATAATTCACTGAATTTACCTGTCATTTAAGTTCAAAGCCTCAAATCAAGGCCATAATGTTGAAACTGTTACCTATTTTATTCAATTTTTAAAAACAGTATAATAAAAACAGAAATATTCAATTTTAATGACTTCAAAAAGCATTTTGTCAAATAAGTGGCTAAAGAAAGACTTTTTTATATGTATTGAATATTTTATGATTGATCAAAAGAGAATATTTATTATCTTTATGACTAATAGCATAAACAACTTTGTTTTTCCTTTACCTTCCAAATAAACATGTTTTATCATATAAAAACAAAGAATTACAATAATAAAATTTCACATATTATTATAAACTGTCTTAGTTACTTTTCTTGTTACTGAGAGAAAATATCTGACAGCCAAATTAAAGAAGCAAAGGCTTATTTGGCTCACAGTTTGTAAAGGTTTCAGCCTATAATTGGCTGTTTCCAAAGTGCATCACAAAAGAGAGAAGGTTCGTGGTGGGTCGAAGGCAGGCAAGCAGTACAGGACCATCACAGCTTTTTCTGTCCCTTAGTGCTAGTGCCCGAATGTCAGCACTGCACCATGAGTCACTCTCAATGTCACACAGTCTAGCCCACCTCAGGAAAAGTCTCACCTAGGAATGCATGAGACTTTGAGGGGACATCTAGACTCAAGCCATAAAGTACCATTCTATAAAGACTGGAATAAAACTTGAGGTCCTATAAAGTGGTGGGAACTCAGTTTAGCAAACTTGAAAGAAGCATTCAGCTTCAACCATTATGTGTATATATATATATCTACATACATATATATCATATATATGTGTGTATATAATCTGCATGTATCAAATATATAGTAGTTATTCTTTTTTTTCATGTTTTTGAGAAAATGTCTTGCTATGCAGTTCAGACTGGCCTTGAGCTTGAGCACACTTTGTAACCCAGGCTGGCCTCAAACTCAAAAATATCTTTTTGCCTCAGCCTTCTAAGTGCTGAGATTATAGGCATAGGCCACCAGGCACAACCAGTAGTTACTATTGTTTGATAGTAGTTTAATAGTAAGGTGGAGTAATACATGTAAATAATTTTAAGTAGCTTTTGTACATAACTTCCTATCAGAGAGACCTATGAAGCCCTTTTTCTGAAATTCCTGTTTTAAAAGCAATGATTCTAATTGCCCATTACCAGTTCACTGTACGTAATTTTGTTGTCCTTTTATTTTCCTTTAAGATTTAAAAACAAAATGTAATTCTATTCATCTTTATGGAAATGAAGAATCCAAGTACTAAACTAAGAGAAGCAGAAAGACTAAACTTCATAACTATAATCTTCAAAAATATTGGAGTGTTTTCCAAACCTTGCAAAAGCAGTGCCAATATTTCCTGATTCCTCATTTTGTGCCAGGAGCCATGACGAGGATTTACAGACAACACACACTCATTCTGCATAATAGTCTTACACTGCAGAGTGAATACAATTTTATCATCGCCATGTGTTACAAAGAAGAACAAGTTCAATAAAATAGTGGGGTATTTTAATTTATATTGTCCCAAGAATAAGTGGAAAACATTTACCCTACTTTGTGGGTTCAATTTCACATCCAAATTGTTTTTTATTAGCAACTTGTATAACATTCCCAGAATAATGAAAATATTTTATTTTTGCATTTTCAGAGGAATGTTACATTTTAAATTATATATAATGTAATTTAAACATAATAGCAAGTTCATATATTTAATTTCCATTAGAAAACTCCTTCATTATGGGAAATATTTTATTAGGTTTTTTCCTTACATTGCCTTTACACTTAATTTTATCCCTTAGAGTATTATATCTATGATTATTTTTGCTCTACAAAAGGTTTTATTTTGCTCTACAAATTATTTTTGCTCCTATTAATCCCAGTCTTATATTTTCTTATAGTATCAAAACTGTGAGTGTAAGCTAAAATTGAATGTTTACAAATTTTAGTTTGCCATAAGATTTTAGATATAAAAATAGTTCTGTATTTTTACCTTTCAAGACTATTAAAATAATATAAATA
>NW_004524755.1:214156-227377 GCF_000260255.1 Octodon degus | reverse complement strand
TTGAGTTTCTGAGAGTTGATGCAAATCACTCATGTCATTCATACCATCAGAATCTCTGTGAACATTCAGAAAGCCATCCTTGAAGCCCTTGAGTTAGAAAAATTACTTTGCAGAAGAACACAGAAACAAATTTGGATTAAATCCAAATACCTTCATTCCAATTATTAATCACTATACTCTATTTCTTTCATGCATACAATTTCTATTAATTATAAATTATACAAAAACCAAATGCCTATTGCTGTTTAGTGTTTCTATCACATTGTCAGATGCCTTGATCTATAATTCTGAATTTTCATAGTGGACTTAAGGTTTATATTCTCTTTCACATAGTTCTAATTTCTGGAAATAGAATTGAAACCTCAGGAAATCATATATCAATTGGAATTCTCAAATAAACTTCTACATTTCAAGTTAGGAAATTTTATAGTACTGAGGTAATGTTTAAAGTCAATATTTTTGGTGTTCAGACTTATGATTTGACCTCTCTAGTTTTCTTGTTCCACTTCATATTAATACAATACCACATCATTTTTATAAGATAAACATTTCAGTTTCATTCACTGGGAGAAACCTTGCAATTTTGTTTGAAATACATTAATCTTGGAAATTACACTAAATTGATACATATATTGAAAATAATCTTTTTGGCTCTGCCAGAAGGAAATCTATTTCTCATCAGGGAATATCATACAACTGCTCATGAGAGGTCAAGTTAATATTCCTGCTCTAGAGTATTCCAACTGGTTTGCATGACTGCTATAGATGTACGTTACGATGTTTTTCTAGTGTTACATTCCCAATATGTTACTTGTGGTGTGGAAATATTGCACTTGACAGGGAGATTCAGATGGATGGATAGATTAATAGAGGCAGTAGGAAGGAGGAGTGCAAGGAAGGGAAAAAAGAAGGCTGAGAAGCAGTAAAAAGGAGGTAGAATGTAACCATGACAGACAGGTTGAAAGGAAATTGAGTTGGAAGACAGCTTATATATGTGACAGATTAATTATTCAATTTTATTCACTGGCAATTCAATCACGCCGTGCAAATTTGAACCTACCACCCATGTATTCTGAATCAGAGAAACAACAAATCAAATTTTCTGAAGCATGCTTTTCCTTTAGTAAGAGTAGCTTTTCCTTCTCAATAAAATTTCAGTGTTTACCTGGGTTCCTGATATAGCACTGTGAATTTTCCCCAGGAAATCATTACATGGGATTTTACAACATCGCACTTAAAATATCTACTACTTTCAGGCGTGGCAAAAACCATTCTATCCCTGCTTCTGTGAGTTTGAACACATATAAACAATAAAACCCAGTGAGCCTCTTAAGTCAGAGCAAAAACTGTGTTTATTGATATTGCAACAAAGAACAGACAACATAACCCAAAATGAGACCACATCAAACCTTTTTCCCATCAAAGGGAATAATAATCAGAGTAAAAAGGCAGCCTACAAAACAGGAGGAAATATTTTCAGACCATTAATCTTGTAAAAGAGTAATAGCAAAAATATGTATTATGTGATTTAATAATAGAAAGTAAAAAGGCAAAGGACTTGAATAGACACTTCTGTAAGAAGACATACAAATTGCTGAAGGGTGTATGTGAAGGTTCTCAGTGGTACTATTCTTCAGTGGAATGCAAATCAAAAGAACAATGATATATTTCCTCAAGCCTATTATGATGACCATTTTTAGAAAGGCATCAGACTGCACATTTCATGAAGGATATGGAGAAATGGAAAAATTTATAAGATGTTGGCAAGGATATAGGCATGCAATGACACAGCCACCCTAGAAAACTGCATGATGCTTGTGAGTATTTGGTCACTGTGATCAATTATATAAGAAAAACAAATTGAAGAAAGTAATGTTTATTTTGCTGCATGGTTCAGAAGTTTTAGCCAACTGACTCCATTGCTTTGTAGCCTAGAGCAACACAGAAGCATCTTGTAGGGGAGTTGTAGAGGAGAGCTACTCCACAAATGGCAGCCAATAGGTAAAGAGATAAAGAAAAAGTCAAAGTGGGAGGCGTCAGGGACCCAGCATTACTCAGGGTCAGAGCCTGTTATCCACTCCCTCCAATTGGACCCCTCCTCCCAGGAATGACATCAAATTATTACTCCCCAGTGTGTTCCTCTGAGAAAGGCTTTCTATTGTTCATGATGTAATTATCTCTGGAGGTAAAGACACACCCAGAATTATGCCTTATTTATTTCTTGGGCATATCTCAACCTTGTGAAGTTGGCAATAAAGACAATCCAACACTGAGTTTTTGAAACACTAAACCTAAAAACAGTAATGTCACTTAAAAACTTCACTGTATGGTATTTAACCAAAAGAACTGATATGTGTATGCTGAACAGAGACATGCACTCCCATCTCCATGGCCAAATTAATCCAACATTCAACATTGGGAAAGAGCTCAAGTGTACACTGAGGAGTAAATATAGATATAGGTCATATTATTCAACCTTAAGAAGAGAAAATCTTAACATATGAAATAATATACATAATTCATGAGGGCATGATGTGAAATGAAGTAAGCCAAGCACATAAGAAAATTTGCTCCACAGTCCTTCATACACAGTCTAGAAAATAGTGAAACTCACAGAAGCTGGGATAGAATGGTGTTTCCTATGCCGGAAAGTAGTAGATATTTTAAGTGCAAAAGACACTCATGGGAAAATATTGAAGTACTTTATGAAGAGGGTTGGTCACCATAGCCAGGCTGTTTGATGAGTTTGTGCTTTTACTAGTCAAGCTCCTCCCTCCCTCAGAGTCTGGAGGATAAAAGCACCATCTCTGATGATGATTGCACTTCTGTGAGAATATAATTTCTTGAGCTTTCTTGGTGCCATTTAAGAACTTTGTTAGACTCTTGGCAGCCTATGGAACTCTGGTAAGCTCTGACCTTCCTAGCCCCCAGTGTGGAGGAGTGGAGCTTCTGCTGGTGCAAGTGAAAACTTCTAAGAACTTAGGAGGACTCTGTATGGCCTGCAGGATGCAGGGGAGCTGCGATCTGTGGTTCAGTGAGAGCAAGTTCAGGGCTTTCCTGGAGCCATTGAAGACCTTTGGTGGACTCTAGGTGGCCTGTGGGACTCTGTCTGGTTGATTACTAGGGGTTTCAAAACTGCCAAAACACAGAAGCAAAGGCAATCTCAATCCTCTAGCCTACCCAGAATAAATCCAGGACACAAAGCCATTCAAGAACTTGGAAATCACACAACTGAAATCTCAGAAATGAAAGCAACTGAAGTAAAGAAACAAGTCCATCAGACTATAGAGAAATAAGAACAGAAATGATCTCTCAGGTCCAAAAAGAAATGACAGTAATTGTGAAAGAATTGCTTAGCATAGCTAAAGAAAACATAGATAAAATAAAAATAGAGGAGAATAGTAAAAAGATGAAAACACCAAATGAACAACACAAAGAAGAGTTAGAATGCATGAAAAATTGAAACAGATGTCTAGGAAATTAAGAACTTCATTGAAACCTGGCAAAACTGCTTGAATGAAACTCAAGAAAGACTTTCATACCTTGAAGACAGTGGTGCAGCAAATGAATGCCAATGGAAAGATCTCTTAAAACTAACAAGTGACCAGGAAATAACAATTCAGCAGCTACAAGACAATGCAAAGAAAAATAATGTAAGAATAATATGTGTCAAAGAAGCAGCAGGAGTCAGCAAAAATCATATAAAAAGCCTATTGCATAAGCACTAGTAGAAAATTTTCCAAACATGAAAAAAAGAACCTGACATAGAGGCTTATAGAACTTTACATAGCCATAATCATGATAAATCTGTGGCTAGCCACAAAATAATCAAGATTCCAGAAATTTAGGGAAAGAATAGAATATTAAAACCTGATAGAAAGAAAAAACAGACCGCTTACAATGGACAGCCCATCAGAATCATGGCAGATGTCTCAACACAAACCATCAAATCAAGAAGAGCTTGGAGTGAAGTATTTCAGGTCCTGAAAGAAAATTTCCAATTCAGATATATGTACCCTGTGAAACTATCTATAAATTCAATTGCAAAATAAGATGCTTCCAAGACAAAGAACAATGGAAGAAATTTATGCCCACCAAACCAAACTGGCAAAAGCACTGAAAGATATTCTAGAAAGAGACAGAAGTGATCATCACTTTGAGAACAACAGAAAGTAACCACCACACAGAGCTAGTAATCTAGAAGAGCAAAAAAGTATGGAATCCATAGCAGGAAAACAACATGACAGAAGTAAGCCAACATGCATCAGTTATGACCATCAATCTGAATGGCCTCAATTGACCAATCGAAAGAAACTGACTAGCAGAATTTGATAAATGTACATGACAACTTTTAAAATCTTTCTCTTGTTCAATCCCCCATTTTGCTCTCAATCTCTTGGACACATTTCAAAGTTCTATCTTCCTTTTTCCTTCTATCAGTCCTTTATTCTGCTCTTCACTTGTACTTTGTATTTATGTCTTACTCAAAGGAGAGATACCATAAAACATTTAAGCTTCTGCACTTGATTTTTTTTTTTACTTAACATTATATATTTCAGGTATATCTATTTTCCTACAAATGACTCACATTTATTCCTCTTTATAGCTGAGTAGTATCTCATTATGTAAAAATATTGCATCAAAAGAAAAAAAAGAAACTGACTAGCAGAGTGGATTAAGAGACAAACCCCAACAATGTGCTACATATAAGAAAAATATTTAACTGAAAAGGAAATTTATAGTCTAAAAGTCAAAGGATGGAAATCCATCTTCCATGTCACAGGAAATCAAAAGAAAACAGAAGTATCTATCCTGGTTGCTGACAATATCAACTTCAAAAGAAAAATGATTCAAAGAGATAAAGAAGGTCACATATTCTTGTTAAGGGAAGACTACAAGAGGAAGTGATAACAATTATAAATGCATATGCACCCAATGTAGAAGCACCCAACTACACTACATAAAACAAATTTTAACTGATAATGAAAAATAAAATGAGCAATTATACAATAGTAATGGGGGACTTTAACATGCCACTGTCACAAACAGATCAACTTAGCAAAAAAAATGAACAAAGAAATAACAGAACTAAACAAAACTTGTGAAAAAAAATGACTTGGTATAACTTTTCAGTGTTTCACCCATCAACAATGGAAAACACTTTCTTCTCAGCTGCACATGGGACATTCTTCAAAATAGATCATACATTGGCACACAGAGCATTCTTAAGTAAATACAAAATAATTGAAATTATCCCATGCATGCAATCTGTCAATACTGAAATAAAACTGGAAATTATTGATAAAATAAACTACAAAACACCATAAATACATGGAAATTAAGTAATCAACCTTTTAAACAACCAGTAGTTCACAGATGAAGTTAAAGAAGAAATTAGCAAACATTTATAATCAAATGAAAATGCAGATGCAACCTACTGAAACCCATGGAATGAAATGAAAGCTGTCTTAGAGTAGTAAATTCACACATTAGGAAAGCAGAACAAATAAATGATCTTATGCTGAATCTCAAGCTCCTAGAAAAAGAAGAGCTAGTCAAGCTCAAATTGCAAGGGAGCCAGGAAATTATGAAGATTAAAGCAGAAATTAATGTATTGGAGACAAAGAAAACAATTCAAAGAATGAATGAATCAAAGAGTTGATTTTTTGAAAAAGCACATATAATTGTTCATACCCCTAGCCAAACAAATCAAAAAAGGAAAGAAAACCCAAACTCATGCAATAAAGAATGCAAAGGATGAAATAACTGTAGACCCTAGAGACATTCAGATCATCAGTACCTACTTCCAAAATCTTTACTCTTACAGGATGGAAAACATAAAGGTAATAAACAGTTTCCTAGAAACACATGAAATGCCAAAGCTGAGTGAAGATTTACAAAAACTGAATAATGTAATAATAAGAAATGAAACTGAAAATGTAGTAAAAAACCTACCAACAAAGAAAAGCCCAGGTCCCAATGGCTTCACGGCAGAAATATACAAGAAATTTGGAGAAGATTTAATTCCAATGTTTCTCAAACTCTTTAATAAAATTAAAAAAGGGAAGAAATTCTCTCAAACTCATTCCTGGAAGCAAGCATTACTCTGCTTCCAAAACTGTAGGAAGATCTAACTAAAAAAGAGAACTATAGGCAATCTCTCTAAAGAATACAGATGAAAAAATACTCAATGAAATACTAGAAAACAGAATGTAACAAATCATCAAGAAGACTATACATCATACCCAACTGTGATTCATTGCAGAAATGCAGGAATGGTTCAACATACGCAAATCAATAAATTTAATATACTGTATCGAGAATGAAGAAAAAGAAACCACATGATCATCTCTGTGGGTGAAGAAAAATGTTTTGACAAATTCCAACACTCATTCATTCAAAAACTCTACAGAGAAATGGAATGATGGTTTATATCTCTACCTGACAAGAGCCAACTATGAGAAACTGACAACCATTAGCATACTAAAAGGTCAAAATGGAAGGACTTTACTTTAAAATCATGAACAAGACAAGGTAGTCCACTGTCTCCACTCCTGTTCAATATAGTTGTGAAAACATTAGCCAAAGCCATTACACAAGAGAGAGAAATAAAAAGAATAAGGATTGGAAAAGAAGAAGTGAAATTATCATTCCTAGCAGATGACATGATACTCTACATAGAGGACCCCAAAAACTTCACTGAGTCTTCTGTGTTTAATCACTAAATTCAGCAGTGTAACAGAATACAAAGCCAGCACCCAAAAGTCAATAGAACTTTTGTACACAAATGGTGAGTTTACTGAGAGAGATTAGGGAAACCATGCCTTTCACAATAACATTGAAAAAAAAAAGAAATATGTAGGAATTAATATCACAGAGAACGTAAAAGATTTATACAGAGACAATGATAGAAATCTGAGAAAAGAGATGGAAGAAGAGATAAGAAAATGGAAAAATATTTCATGTTTCTGGATAAGAAGGACCAACAGTTTGAAAATGGTCACACTTCCAAAATTGGTATACAGATTCAGTACAACCCCAATGAAAATACCATTACTATACCTTGCAGAGATAGAGAAAATTTTCTTTAAATTCATTTGGTTCCAGAAGAGACCCAGAATACAAGCATCAATCCTGAGAAACAAAGGAAAGGCAGGAAGTACCACAATCCCTGACCTGAAGTTAAACTATAAAGCTATGGTGATAAAGTCAGTGTGGTACTGGCAAAGAGACAGACCTGAGAATAAATGGAACAGATTAGAAGAAGCACACACAATTGCAAATGCATCCATCCACCATATCTTTGATAAGGGGACCAGTAATACTCACTGGGAGAAAAATAGCCTCTTTCATAAAGGGTGCCATAAAAACTTGCTTTTCCCATGCTAAAGACTAAAACTAGACCTATGCATATGGCCACTCACAAAGATAATGTCAAAATGGATCAAAGATTTAAATATTAAGACAAACTCTACATCTTCTGGAGGAGAATATAGGTAGAAATCTTAAAGACATAGGGATAGGTACAGAGTTCATGAACAAATCCAAAATGCATGCAATACTTCAAAGCATCAACAACTGTATCTTATATTTTTGAAAAGTTTCTGTACTTCAAGCAAATCTCCAAAAGAGTTAAAAGAACACCCAAGAACAGAGTTTTATAGACAATTGTTCCTCTGACAAAACCCTTCAATCTAGAACATATAAAGAATATTTTTAAAAATCATGTCCATCAAATTCACAGATCTGATCCAAAAATGGGCATCAGAGATGAATATGTACTTCTCAGAGGAATACAAATGACAAGAAAAATGTTCACCATCAATGGTCATCCATGAAATTCAAATGAAAGCAACACTGAGATTCCATCTCACACCAGAAAGAATGGTAACATCGAGAAGTTAGCAAATGACAAATGCTGGAGGGACTGTGGAGAAAAAGGAACCATTTTCCACTGTTGGTGGGAGTGCAGACTGTATAACCACTGTGGAAATCAGAGTGGAGATTCTTTAAAAGGGTAGAATTGGAGAACCCATTCAGGCCAGCTATTCCTTTCATATGAATTTTTCCAGAGGAACTGAAGACCTTATACAACAGCAATCTATGTGTCCCCATGTTTATAGCAGTGCAATTTGTCATAGCTAAGTCCTGAAAACAACATAGATGTCCATCAACTGAAGAATGGATAAAGAAGATGTGGTATTTTTACACAATGTAGTATTACCCAGCTATAAAGCAGGATATATTTGAGTCTTTCATTAGTAAATGGATGCAACATACTCTTATATGAAATACAAAAGACATGCATGTACAAACATCACATTGTGACCCTCTTGTGAAAATCTGAAAGAGAAAAAAGAATCTGAAGGGCAACACAAATACACTTTTTCAAAAGAAAATAGTTACTGAGTTGAACAGAAGGATAGGAGAGGGAGTGGGAGAAAAATTTATCTGTGTATGTAAGCAGGATGGTTTGGACAACTGTACTGTGCATTTCTCCTGGTCTATGGAAAGGAGCAGAAAAGACTTAATTTGTTTTGTCTCCTTTTTAAAATTGTTTGTACTTTTTCTCTTGTTAATTTCTCATGCATTTCTTTCTTCTTTATTTCTTCTTCCAATTTTACCTGAAAATATCAGATAATATGAGTAAAGGGTTGGAAGACAACACTGTGTATTGCAACAAATCCTGTGAAATTCACATTACTTTGTTAAGTGAAATTCTGTATCACTTGTAATTTTTCTGTTTTAAATCTAATTTGTACTCTTTAAAAAATTAAAGAGAATAACATTTCTACTTGCAGAATCTGGATTGTTGTTAACCTAAGGACTCTTTCCTATGCCTGTTGTCAGTCACACCAATGTCAACCGAGATACTTTATATTAAAATCCTGTTACATTCAGTTCTATATTTAAAAAATATTTTCTCTCGTCATAAGAAAATAGTGGCTAGAATTCAAAAGCGACTTATGTACTACTGAAAACCCCACAGTGCCTAGATGCCCTAAACATATCCACAATATCTGTGCAATTAAGTCGTGCAGAAGAACTGTAGGAGCATAGCTCATAATTTACTTCTGGCAAAACTGCTGAGTGTCCATATAAAGGAGGGTTTGCATTAATCTCTCAGGGATATGTGCTTTTGCATTCAATCTTTACTTACCATGAATTCATTAAGATGATCCACAATTGGATATGCTTCAGTATTTAAAGTCTGAGATTTATTTTTTATTGCTTTCCCACTCCGCACTACTATTTATGTAGAGCCACAGAAGCCAAACCCTCTCAGAGGACAGTTAATGGAGTAGTTGTGCCTGTTTTCTAATGCTGAAGGGTATTTCCCTTAGGGATAAACACAGTTTCACTCACCAGTGCTAGATAATTGTTCCTGGTTTCAAATGCCACCTTGGGGCTTTTAGTAGGTGTCTGTGATGAAAATTGGCAGAAGGTTTGATGCAATCGGGCCAACCTTCCCTTCATGGACAAGACCGCTCCTCATTATAGAAGCTCTTTGTGCAGTTAGTTGAGGAATTTCCTCCCTTCACACATGACTCCCATGTAGAGGGAATAAGGGATCTTGCTTGATTCTTTCCCTCTTTATTAAAATAGCAGACTGGTATCTGGAAGGAGACTATCTCAGGAATGATATGTTACAGTCATGCCGACGCCACTGCTCCCGCGTTACCTTTCCTTCAGCTACTCTGCTGCGGTAGTGCTCGGAGAGCACGAGACGCAGATGATTTGAAACTGGCTCGTCCCAAGTGCCCATTAGTCTGTAATTATGCCAGCGCTGGAAAAATGAGTGGGAATGCTGAATTTTATTTTTCCTTTGGAGGGAAGATCCTTGTATGCCCTCGAGAGAACCACACATAAGCCATTATTCCTTCTTCTGAATATATCAATCATTCCCGTATTTCACTTTAGGTGTCTACTCCACAAAACTTCTACTTGTGCTTGTGTATTTAAGATTAACCTGAGGTCAGTCAAAAATTTCATAGACTTTATTTTTGGAATTATAAAAATTCATTGTTAAGGATTTGAGATCTGAATTTTACCTTTTACAAAAGCCAACTCACATATCTACATTATCACACTGGTTCAGTTTTAGAGGAAACATCAGAGAGCTTAATGTTATGTGAAAACTCTTGTGTATCATTTTAGATAGTCTATTGTTATGTCATAGAAGTAAAATTATTAGCAGTAAAATAGTGATATTGAAGAAAGAATAATGATGAAAACATAGGCTTCTAGATATTAAATGATCTGATATATCATAAAATACAGTCATTTATTCACTTTGTAAAGAGAACAAAGATCAGTGGATTCTTAGGAAATATAAAAGCAAAGCATATATAAATTTTTTTAGAATATGATATACATAATTAAGGAGTATATGGTATTATCTATGAACTTTGTGTGATAAATTAGGTACAGTGAAATAGAATTGATGATTTTTTAAAAATAAAAATAAAAATAAAGTGCCAGAGGACAAATCAAACTGACTTCAGGAAGTTAAAATTAGATGAAAAACAAGGGCCAGCCTTATAGCTCAGTGGATTAAAGCACCTGAAAGCAGGCACAGGGGCCCGGGGTTTCATCCTGAGGCCTGCTGTCCTGGCTCCGCCCCTGGGGAGTGCTGAGACAGCAATTGAGACTGGGCGTGGTGGACTGCACCTGTAATCCCAGCTCTTGGGAGGCTGTAAACAGGCAGATCACTATGAGTCTGATCTAGTAGTGAGACCCTGAACACCCTGCAGACCCTTCCCTAAAAACTACAAAAAAAATTTTTTTTAAAGCTACCTATGAACAGTTAACATTTTTTGCTGAACAACTACTCCTGTTGTGCAAGTCTCCTGTGTCTCATTTGTTGCACAGAAATGGTATTGCAAATAGATTCCTGTCCTTCTTTTGCTACTGAAAAGAATTCAAATCTTTGGTGTTTCTTTTCAGTAATCTTATGCAAAGAATTGTGTTAGCATTTCACAGGACATTTCTCTAATTAAATATAGAATTAACTTGACTCTAGTTTATTGTTAGAGTTAATTTATAAATCCTTTTTCTCCTTTATCAACTCCTACCAAATC
Source organism: Octodon degus (assembly GCF_000260255.1). Taxonomy (NCBI): domain Eukaryota; kingdom Metazoa; phylum Chordata; class Mammalia; order Rodentia; family Octodontidae; genus Octodon; species Octodon degus. The sequence goes on along the minus strand of NW_004524755.1, from coordinate 216,296 downwards.
AGCATGATTGCTAAATAAAATAGAAGAAATTGTTTCCTTTGGATTTTTTCCATAAATGGACAGCTGTGATGATTAATTACTTTGTAAGAGTGCTACGATCTATCATGCTTTGTATTATTACTATTCCAAAAAGAAAGGAAACCTCTATTTCACCTAGTATTTTAAGTAAAAAAACCAACCAAACAAAAAAAACCCCACTGCTGTGAGAGTGCTCTGGCTTTAAATTTCCCTTCAAACCATATATATGTCTTCGGCAATTTTATATGCTTATTGCTTTATAAAAATGTTCCATTAATCATCATAATCCTATTGTTCTGTTAGAAAGAATCGAGCTTGAAGAATAGGTATACTGGTAAATCATTTGCGACTAAATTGATGAACCCCAATGTAATATTCAGCTTGAATATAGTAGATCTTTATTATTCATTATCCATGTTCTATACTCAGCTGTAAAACTGTGAAGGCATAACTGACCAAAATTCAAAATATATTATGATTATATATTATACACTACATGCTATAATTAATATAGAGAATATGTAATAGCATTATTACTTTATATTTCAACTGTGGTCAGTTTTCTATGAATGTGAGTGCAGTAAATATAGAATGTCATGAGATGTATTACAGGTAACGTATGAGAAATAATACTATAATGCAACTTTTATATGGTAGTGTTATACGTTCTGAACAAGTCAGATTGACAGTGATAACTTACAGTATGTTTAATATGTGCTACGTTCTACTTTAAATAATGTCTTTTTTTTTTTCTTTTGCTGGCTCAACCCACGTTGGGGGCGTGGCGGGCACCTTATGTGGTGCCGGGAATCCAATTGCGGTCCTCTGAACCTACCTAAGCTTGCTGAAGCAGGTGTTTCAGACCACTGAGCTATTTTACCAGGGCTTTGTATTGTTTACTCATTTATTTACTTTTACACATTTATTTCCTAGAAGGTGAATGCTGTTGCAGTCATTTTTAGCATACCTCACATAACTAGAGAAAACATTTCTAAAATTCATTTGAAATGAGAAGAGACCTAGAATAGCAAAACCAATTCTAGGTAACAAACGTAAGCAGTGACATCACAATCCTGATTTGAAATTATACCTCAAAGCTACTATTATAAAAATGGCATGATACTGGCAAAGGAAAAAAAAAAAGACCTGAAGATAAATGCAAGAAATTCGAAGATGTAGAAAAACAAAACACAATCACTAATCACAAGTCAACATATATGCCAAAGATTTTTTATTTATTTTTCAAATTGTTTTGATAGTTTATTAATTTTGAGAAATAATCTTATTTCAGCAAAGTGATCAAATTTATCGGCTTAGTGCTATTTTTGGTCTTCATTTAACCTTTCCATAAAAAAGTCCATAGTTACAATCAAGAAAACTCCTGCTTAAATCTCTATGTCAGTAGATAGCTTCTTTCTGACTTTATTTTGTCAGTTTGGCTAGAACTGTCAACTGCTTTGACTAGACAGAGTCAACATGAATGGATTTGATTTTTTTCTGTTTTTCTAGTTTCAGTTTTATTGAGTTCTGTTCTTTCTTGTTCTATGTTTTGTTTATTCAGATCACTTTATAGTTATTTTCTTAGTTACTGAATATGAAAACTTAGATTGTCATTGCGAAACTTTTCTAATATATGTGCATTATATATTTAATGGTATAATTTCTCATTAAATACTAGTATGCTTATGTCTTACAAATTTTATTTTGTTATATTTTCTTTCTCCCTCAATTTAAGTTATATTTTAATTGCCCGAGACATCTTAAATGAGCCATGAATTATTTAAAAGTATTGTATTTTTAATTCTCAAGTTCTAATCATCTTTGTATTATTCATTAGTTGCTTAGTTTTCTTGTGATCAGAGAACATATTTTCTTTTAAATTTATTGTAAAACCAAGGATATTGTCAATTTTATTTGTTTATTTTTTGGACCTAAAGTTGAGAAAAATTTGTGTTCTTCTGATTCAGGATACAGTGTTTGGAAAAGTCACTTGATCACGTTCAGTTCTCTATATTTTTGTGAATTTCTGGCTCTTTGTTTTACTAACAACTAAACCAGTAGTGCTGAGATTCTAAATGCAGCTTGGAGTTTTAGCAAACATATTTTCAACTTAAACAATTTT
>NW_004524755.1:204268-206395 GCF_000260255.1 Octodon degus | reverse complement strand
TATGTAAAAAATCATGCAATTCCCTATTAATACCTGAAAATTTTATGTTTTTGGATATCAGTTAAAAAGAAATGTAATTTCAATCAAAAATAAATAAAATCCACAAGACTTTCATATTCTATATTTACAAAATTTTTATGTCACAGTACTTCTCACTGCTCAAATGATAAACAAAAATTGGGACCTAATTGAGACTTTTTCCTTAAAATATTATCATGAGTTATAAGCACAATAACTCTTTATGACCAATACACCTTATGGCTGCTATTGAAATAATATTCCTTCTTAAGTTGCTTATATTACAATTACAATATTTATTTAGGATCGACTCTATACTACTTTATGGAAGTATTAGTCCACTATGTATGTATATGCATATATTAGTTCAACTTGTGTGTGTGTATTAGTCCAGTATCTATGTATTAGCCCAATAATGATAGTATTGTTGAATTCAAAATGTGAACAATACTCATGGAGAAGAAGTATGTTACTGTAGTGAGCAAGACATGGTCCGATTTCACATCTTCACTATTCATTGGTTAAGTACACTTGGGGAAATTACTGCAGCTCACTCTCAGTTTCCTGACTTACATTAAAAGTAATATTAAAAACAATCCTCTGCCAGTCATGGTGGAGCACACCTGTAATTCCAGCAACTGGTAGACTTAAGCAGGAGGATCACTGTGAGTTCAAGGCCAGACTGGGATACTTACTGAGTCCCTGTCTCAAAAGAAAACATAACCTTGTTTAAATATTATATGAACCAATGGAGTAATTGGCCCTTTAATTTGTACTTGACTATTAAAAGAGTCTCAACTGTTGCCAGTTGTTATACATGATACTATTACGGACTCAATATTTTCTGCATTATGAATAGAAAAGGCATAATTTAGTACTCTTTTTTCCCAAGATAAGAAAATAAATTGAAATAACACATTCAATAACTGCTCAATCTTCAACTTATGATTTAAATCTGTTCTATAATTATAATAATGTCAATTCTGCCACATTGCTCAATGCCTAAATATTTACTGAACTTTAGTGAAGAGCAGAGTGATGAATTAGGCACTGATTTAGGGACATAAAACAAGAATCTGGCACATTGGTTGGTGGTATATTTATGGTGACAAACTAAAATCTCCACTACATGCATGCTGAGTAGCAGAGGCTGTCGGTTCAGTACGCTGTCATGCTTTCGAGGGAAGCACACATTGCCCTGAAGGTTAAACACACAAGCATACAAAACAGCAACCACTGATTATGAGAATCTGTGTATAAAGTATGTTTCTGCGGTGCAGGTTTGGAGTGACAGCGTATGTTGTAGATACCACGATGGACTTTGTTTTCAGATACCCTTGGTTTATAAATTAAAAAATGATCATTGGCTAAGACATTGCTCTCTGATAAATTCTATAACAAGCCCTTATTGATCAATTAAAAACTCTTTACAATTTTATTCAAATTTGAACCGAGTTCTCTGAAGAAGGCGGTCTATGATGACTACACCAGTATACTGGAGTATTTGCTTCCCTAATGCTGTGTCAACACTGCCACAGCCTGGAGTGCCTAGTAACTCAGATTTATTTTTCTAGAAGGTTGCCTGAATTAATTATAATTTTTTTCTGTTAATTCTTTCCCAGAAATAAAAGAGTGGCTGAGTTCACTGTAGAATAACTGGCTTACTGATATATATGTGTATCAGTGTTGGCACTTCAGGCCTGCACCAACACGCCTGGTTTCAGGGCCAGCATGGCATGCCGTCCTGGGTATTGAACTCATACTCTTGTGGTTGCCAGGCAGGTGCTTTGCCTCTGAGCTGTCTCCCCAGCCCCGGGAGTCAGGCTTTTTGTTTATCACTCAAGGAGGTCCTATTTCTTTTAATGGAGAACTCTGTGTAGACATGAACATCTGGACCATCCCTGTTCATATTACTGGACTAACACAGGCTTGTAGCATATGTGTGTGTCCCGTGCACACTCCTGTGTATGCAGAAGCCCCTGAAACTTTTTCTGTACCTTGCCATCAATATTCGCACCAAGGGACCAGGAATATGGCTCAGTGGAATAAGCGCTTCCCTGGTAAGTGCAAGGGTTTGAGTTCAATTCCCAGTTCCACAAAAAAAAAAAA
>NW_004524755.1:197715-204168 GCF_000260255.1 Octodon degus | reverse complement strand
TCTCAAGCTAATCAGTCACAGAGAGCAACGCCTCCTCTCTGATGCCAGACCGTAGGATTAAGTCCTGTCTTAGTTTATGACTCGTAAGAAGCCTAGTTCTCATCTTAGTTTCTGACTCGTAAGAAGCCTAGTTCTTATCTTTTAGGCTTCATTTGCTTATTTTCAGCTACGGTATTTATATAATTCTGTTTCAGATTTGTTAAAAGTGCATCCTTGTGAGAAATTACTAAATACACTGTTGTCATTTAAAGTTTTACGTATGTTTTTATTGTTTTCTATCAAAAAATATTTTTTCCTAAGGTTACTTAGGTCAGCGCATTTTTAAGCTATGCAATTTTTTCACCATAGTCTTGCCTTCTGTTCTTAATATGACTACATCCATTTCACATGTCTGTATTTCACTCTGAAATGGAGAATGTCCTGGTTAACTTTAAGCCAGCGTAGTCAATGTTCTTTCTGTGTGATGTATAATTTAGGGTTTAGACAGACAAATTGAGTCAGAAGCCTATTACCCTAGTAACTTACAGAGCACTTACTCTCCCAGTTGCTCAGCATGTTCTTGTGTCCTTATCAATCCAACAGGATGAAAAAGTTTGTACCAGCTACTTTTATATGGAGCAATAATATCTCAAATAAATAAATATTATTAAAAATTAAATCTGTCAAATAAAGCGTCCAATAAAAAATGGGCACTTAATGAACAGGTGCTTCTTTAAAGAATTACACATGTCCAATTACTACATGGTAAGAAGTTCCAAGACAAATTAAAACAACACTGAGATCCCTTTTTACTCCACAAGGAATGACCACCTTCAAGAAGGCAAATACTAACGACAGTCAGAGCGCTGCAGGGATAAAGAAGTCTTTATTGAGTAAACTGGTGCAGTCACTATACGAATCAGTACAGAGAGTGCTAACGCACCTGGAACTTACAGATCTACTCTGGTTCTAGGTATCTGCTGCAAACTGTTAAAGATATAATATTGCAGTGATTTATGTACAGCCATACTTGTAAGCACAACTCATACTAGCTAAATCTGAGAGCAGCCTACACGCATATATATATATATATATATCATACATATACACATCATACTTGTCTGTGAAATACTTATACATACACAATATAGTATATTTCATCATAAAACAAGAACTTTGAATCTATTGTAGGAAGGTATATGCAAATAGAGAGCATAATGCTAAGTGAAATAAATCAAATACACACTCAATATTGCCTGGTTTCTCGTATATGAGAACTCCAAACATAAAAAAATGTAATTGTTGAGAAATGGAAGGGGATTTGAGGTTTAGGAGAAGATCAGAGAGTGGAGAGCAGAGGGGATCTAAAAAGGACTGAGATGGAATAAATACGCATACCAGGGCCACAAGATGAGTGTCATTACTGTGTATCACAAACAGATTGCAGTAAAAATTCAAGCCAAAACAAAAACATTGACAAGCGTGAGTCTCTTCACAATTATTTGCATTAAGAACATTAACATGTCTGTGCACATTGATATGATAATTTTAGTCTCCGAAATCAAGCAGTAATTACATAGGTGGAGCTGTCTTAAGCTCCTTGTGTGTGCATGCACCGGTGTATGTTCATGCTTATTGTACAGCTCTAAATATCCTTGGAACAAGTCCTGCAAATATAACGCTAATGCTTGACCCTTCCTTCCCTTTTTTGTCTTAAAATTCCATCCTAGTAATTCCAAATCATATATAAAAGGAAAAAATCTGCCACAATTGCATGAATCTTGCCTGTTTATGTTTGACACAAAACATTATTTCATGTTATTCTTGAAATTGGTTAAGACCAGCTGCTAAAGTCTAAAATAAATCTGTGCCCTCTAAGATCAAATCATAAAACTACAAAAACCAGTCAAAGGACACTTCCTAAAGTCTGGAAAATGACTGTGAAATATATCCACACAGTTTCCTCAATCTGCCAACAACACTCAATAGACAGTGCTGTTCGGATTCCACAAGCCTATGTAGGCTGTTTGTCAAAGTCCTTGCAGTGTAACACACATGTTTGTTCAGTAGTAAAAGTCTTACTAGCCTGCAGTGTGGTGTTTGAGACACACCAATAAATTGCACACATTTTAGAATTAATGTCAGGAGTCAAGCAGGTAGAATATCAGCATCATGTTGACAAAGCTAATATGTGAGACTGACTAAGATCTGCTGTGTAATATGTTTGCAGCTGCTGTCCTTCAAAACTGAGTACTCACAGGCACTTGGGACCCTCTTCATTTCCTGCACTGTTTTGTCTTCATAAATGCAGCAGACCTGCATTGATCCCAAAGAGATCAATCGAAATGTTAGTGGTACTGATGAAGCAAGAAATGGAATTACATATGCCAACTTTGGAAAGCAAAGGATTGTCAATTTTTTAAAATTAAAAATAAAGTCTTATAGGGCCCGCCAAATAGCTTTGTGGATGAAAGTGCCTATAAGCAGGATGAGGGATCAGGATTCTATCTCTGGGCCTGCCATGCCGGCCCTGCTCCCGAGGCGTGTTGAGAAAGCAATTGAGACTGGGCATGGTGGTGCATGCCTGTAATCCCAGCTCTTGGGAGGCTGCAAACAGGTGGCTCACTACCAGTCCGATCTTGTAGTGAGACCCTGAACACCCTGTAAACTCTTCCCTAAAATACAAAAAAATAAATAAATAAAAATAAAATTATAAACTAATACAATTCTATGTAGTTATTATGGTGTAGAAGCTAGAGAAGAACATTCCTTCAAAACAGAGGCAGTTAAAAAAACAAAACAAACAAACAAACAAACAAAAAAAAAACAGAGGCAGTTGAAAATCTCTACATGATTCTTGGTCTCATGTTTGGCAGGCAGAGGGTGCATTACAAAATTCCCTTACAAATTCTATCTTGACCATATTCACATATTATTTGAATTCAAATTAAAGCTGAGAAAAAATCAATTTGTTGATGTTTTATGTAAATTGTAATTTGCACATAGTGAAAATGTCCGAAGTCTTATTGCTATACCCTGAAAAATAATCATAAAATATTGGGCAGAATGTTAGTGACATTTGACAATAAATTAAATTACTGATATCTTTAACAGTTATAATTTACTAAGGCAAAAAAGTTGTTTGCCTTTACTAGGGATGTCAAATTTTTCTTATGAAATCTCCTTGAGTTTTGAATGGAGCTTTTCTTTAAATTTTAGCAAGTGCTCTTATTGTTTACTCCATACTAGAATTCAGTAATTTTAAAAACTTTGTTTAAATCTGCTATTATTTATGACATTTGTTTTACAAATAGAACCATTTTTTTGCGGAGTATTTGAAAACCATTTATGGAACAAAGATATCCAGATTTGACCTTATGATGCACCCGGGCTATCAGTTAGAGGTTTTTGTAGAAGACCTAAGCTTTCTTAGGAGTCTTCTTTAGGTTGGTGTTTCAGTGATTTAGAGAACATTGCCTTCCTTACCTCTGACTTTATCCTAACTATTAGTGCTGACTAAGAGACTGCCTGATGCAATTTCTTTTTCAGAACACAGAACATTTGATCAAGTGATCATGTCCTCAGTTGAAAACGAACTCTTATTCCAGTAGGCGGCATGATTGCTCTCTGTAACATCTCGGCCCCTCACTCCTGAAGCAGCTGAGGCCATACTTACTCCATGGCAGCATCTGAGTCCTAACTGTTGCTTCTGCTTCTGAAGGCAATGACTTATTTTGAAGTACAAAACTTGACTAAACAAATAGTGGGTCAACACCAAACCTCACTAGCACTGAAAGCCTTGAGCATGAGAATCGGAGTTCAGAGGTTTGGCAGGAAACCCTGTTGTTATTCATGTGAAAAATTATCTAAGTCTGAAGAAATAGGTTTGGCTTCCTGACCCACTCTAATCGCCCGAGGAAAGGATTTCTTAAGATTCCAGGAAAGTAAATGAAGCAGTTCTAATTTATCCAAGCTCTATGGATGTCAGGGCAAAAGCCACCAAAATGAAGTTGCATTTGAAGCAATCCAAACTGAATTTGTAACACCTGAAATTTTCTGGAAAAGTCTTATGATGTAGCCAGTTGGGTATTTGGATGTTTCATGGATTTTTAAGCATTTGCTGCATTTACACGCTCTTCATTATGTACATTTTATATAGTTTAATTATTCTGGCCAAGTGGTGGGTTATAGGACATTTATTTGATCTAAAAATAAAATCCAATTAAAAATTTAAAAAGTAAAATCCAATTAAAATTTAAAATGTTTCATACCAGATTACATATTTAAATGGAACCATTGGTTTTAATACTGTAAGGTTACACATTAAATGAAATGCACTTAATTATTACATGTAAATCCAATTATTTTCTAAGCAGAAATTTTCCTTAACTTTCTGACTAAGAGCAATTACATCAGGGAAAAATCTTCTTGACATTAGTTGTTCGATATAAAATGTTTTACTGAATTAAATAAAGATTTGAATGTAAAATACAATCACACAAAACAATGATGGGCTTACATGCTGACCTATTTAAAGTTTACCATATCTAATGAGTGACTCAAAGTGTATCAGATGAGCTTTAAGTGTCAAAATTGATTTATGTACGCTGCATTAGTATGGCAAAAAATGAAATTGGACTATGAGGACAGTATGATTTGTGTGTTTTTGTTTACAAGAAAGAGAAACAAAATACAGATTTATCTTTGCCTGTCACACACTGAATGCACAAAATAAAATGTATTTATTTTGTTTCCATTAAATACATTTTATCAGTGCATGCTAACATTCTTGGGCATGTGGATGTGCGCATTCTGAAGGATTTTTTTTTTTTTTTTGAGTTTCACTTACACTACTTCAGCTGTGTCTGGCTGAGTAGATCTCTCTTCCCTCACCCTTTCCACCTCCTGCGCTCCTCTGCTGAGAACTGGAAATGATTGTCCTGAAGCCCCACTTCAGGTAGGATTTCACCCCAACTGTATTTCTGGGTTCTGGAGACTATTTCACATCTTTTAGTCTCATTTATTTAATGGCACAGAAGAACGGCAGATAGTTTGGGGCTTTCAAGTTTATTTGGACACCCTGTTTATATTTTCATAGTTTTAAAGAACGATTTCAAACGAACACAGAACAACTGACGTGAACAAAACCCTTCGTTTACTAAATTTTCTTCTGACCAGGGAGAAGATAAGATGTGTGAGTTAGCTTCTTGCATCCTGGCACAACCTGAGATAATGTTTCATAACAACATTATGCTATAGAAAATTGAACAATGTGGCATTTTTTCCTTTTCATGGACTTTTTTGGGGTTCAGCAGTGATGGAGCAGAGATAACGGGATTCTAGAACTTTCTGAAGCACCTGTATCAGTGTAATTCCTGACAGGGTGGCCACGAGATAGTTCTCATAGCATTTTCAAGCTTCTGTCCTCTGTGGAGCATTGTGTATTTATTTACTTCACTGCTCATGTTAGTGAAGCAGATTTCATTGTTTGATCTCAAGTTTGGATTCAAGTATGAATGCTGTTTATGGACAGATTAGTTATTTTTCAGCATGAGTTTCTTATTTCACTTCATCCATTTCCCACAACCTTACGGTTCTCCAGATTTTTTTTTTTTTTTCCTGAATTGGGGATTGAACTCAGGTTGCACTTTCCAGGCAAGCACTTATTCCACTGAGCTATTTCCCCAGTCCTTCTCCAGGTTTATTTAGTTTGTAAAGAAACTGCTAAACTCTTTTGCTGGGGTTGAAATCTTATGTTCCCACTACCAGTGACTGAAATGATGAATTGCGAGTGCTGCTTGTTCTGCGGGCTCCCCAAACACTGGGAGAGGTTTATTTACATTTATTTTTAAAATATGTCACACATGCAGTGTTATTTCTTTGTTGTCTTCATTTGCATTTCTTTAGTTACAAAAGATGTTGTTCACCAATTTATATTTATTCATGCCATTGAAGGTCTTCCTCATAGCTTTTTTTTTTTTTTTGGTGGTACCAGGGATTGAGCTCAGGACCTTGTGTTTGCCAGCCAAGCACTTATTCCACTGAGCTATTTTCCAGCCCCCGAAGGTCTTCCTAAATGAAGCTCTTTCTCAGATCTTTAGAAGAGATATTTGCTTTCTTCGTGTTGGGTTCATATTCTTATATTTAGGATGCAAGTTGTTTTTCAGATACCTACTTTTCAGTTTTCTTCTCCCAGGATGCATTGTGTGTTTTTATGGCCTTAGCAAGTTCTTTCAGGTGGGAGGAATTTTAATTTCAACAGAATCCATTCAATCATTTTTTTCTTTACTAGGTCCTGCTTTTGGTGTCATATCTAAATTTTTATCACCAAGCCCAAGTTAGTACAGATTTTATTTGGTGTTTTACATGTAGGTCTGGACTATATTTTCAGTCTTCTTTCTTTTATTTAAATGTAAGGTATCATTTTGTAGGTTCTATCCCTTTGATTCTTTCTTTCTATTTTTCTCTCTTTCT
>NW_004524755.1:191606-197615 GCF_000260255.1 Octodon degus | reverse complement strand
GTAGGTGCTTTAGACCACTGAGCCATCTCTCCAGCCCTTGCTCCATATATTTTAAAGCTTTGTTGTTAGCTGCATATCTATTTAGACTGTTGCAATACATGGCATTTTATTATTATTTCATATTCCTTTTTCTCTTATGCCCATTTTCATTCATCAGAACTCTACCTTGATAGCAATGATCAACTCAGTATAGCTTGTATTTGTATGCTATGCAAATTTTCATCTTTTTACCTTAAATATATTATTTCATTCTGTTTTCAGTGGATTCTTGTACACAATTTATAGAGTTTTGGTTTGTTTTTCATTCCTATTGGAGTATTTCTGTATTTTAATAGGTAGATATATGTCACTTATACTTGTAATTTTCAGTGTGTTTCATTTACTGTGGTCTATGGTTTTCAGAAATTTTCAATCAGAAATAACTCCCAAATTGCACGTGTTTCAAGGTTGGACTCTGGAACAGTGATTGGTTTGTGGTAGTGCTGTACCTGACTTGCTGATAGGAAGTTGAATCTGACTGTCTGTGGGTCACTGGTAATGAGACATAGAAGGGCATCTCTCCCTTCGTGGTTCTCTTTGTCTCTGTTGCTGTCTGTCTGTCTGTCTGTCTGTCTGTCTCTGTCTCTGTCTCTGTCTTTCTGTCTCTGTCTCTCTCTGTGTCTCTGTCTCTGTCTCTCTCTCTCTCTCCCTCTCTCCCTCCTCTGCCATGATGCGAGCAGCTCTTCTCTCCCATTCTACCGTATCTTTCTTCTGTGGAGCTGGCCAACTGTGGAATGAACTTTTTTTTTTCTTTCAAGGAACTTGTGCTTGCCAAGCTGGCAGTTGTGACACTGAGCCATCTCCCCAGCCCCTGGACTGAAATTTCTGAAAACCATAGACCAAAATAAACTTTTTTCCTTTGAAGTATTGGTGTCATATATTTTACCCCAGTGATAAGAAAGTGACTAAGAAGAAATAGGAAAATGATTGTTGTGATGATTACGGACTAGGAAGTTTTTAGAAGCCTTTGGTTTGACCAGGAATTTGAAAAGGTATAGAGATATCAGCTAGAGAAGCCACAGAACTCTGTAAGCCAAGCCTGATGGGAGATTCTTATAAGACTGTTGGATCAGATCTCAAAACAGCAGAATGCTGATAGAAATGCAGATAGTAAGGGCCAGACAGTCCCATGAGGTTTCAGTTGAGAACAGGAACTCCATTGCAGCTGGACTTGAGGACACATGAGTTATTCTCCGGTAGAAAGCATGCCTACATTTTGCTGATGTCCTGAGTCTTTAGAGGATACTGAGTTTAAGGATGTCACACTAATTAGCAAAGGATACTTCCAAACAGCCTAACATCCCAGATGTGGCATAAAAACTGTTGAGAACTTTTAGTTAAATTTACAGTAAGAGGAAAAAATAGCAGAACCTAATGTGAAAAGTTTGAAGTTTTATCAGACAGGTAGCTCATGTAAACTTGGAAGAAAGTGGTTGGTGAAAAGATTCACATTATAAAGAAGTCAAGTGCTTTGCAACAGGATAATAGGAAAGATGGCTCAGGGTGTGTCAAAAATCAGTCAGATCATATCTTTCACTTGATCACAATTATAAACTGTAAATAATTTCAGTTAAACAGCCTTTAATTTTTCTCTAGAAATGCCACATGGGAAATGTGTTCCCTGAGTTTTTTTTTTTTTTTAATTCAGCCTTCCATAAACTGAGGGAATGCTTCAGGCATGATCCAATAGGGCCTGGCTCTGCCTGAGTGCTTGGAAGACCAGGATACTATCCATGTAGTGCTGGCTTTATAGGCATGCAGAATGCAAAGTTTATTGTTTGATGGAAGCTCCCCCCAGATTTCAGACCATGGCCTGGGGTATCCAACAGTGTACCCATGGAAGGGCAGTGGATGAAGCTGTGAGAGTGAAACAGAAAATGTAGCAGAGACTGTAGGAGTTAGGAGATATGCAAAATTCGGATTATCTGTCGGGTGAAGCCCGAGGCTGTAAGGAGAGCCACCCTGAGAGCGAGGCCATGAGTGCTCTCAGCCAACAGCATCAGCAGGGCAGGACAGCCATGGCCTCTGAGGGTCACATCTTGTCCATTATGTTCAGTACATGAAGCTACAACATTTAGTGGTTTCTCTGCCGTTTTTATTTTCTTTTGATCATATTAATCTCTTTCCCCTATTTCTGTCCTTTGAAATGGGATTGTCTACCTTACATACTGTGCTATGAAGTTTAGAAATATGTTTTGTTTTAGTTATTTACATGGGATTCAGAGCTAAGAGTTTGCCTTGAGTCTCAGAAGACATTTTGGACTAGAAATTTTCTTCAGCATCATAAGCACCTGCATGGAAATTTGAAGGTCCTGAATTTGATCTCTGGTACAAAACAAAACAAACAAACACCCAACCTTTTCCATAATGTGAGCACTGTGAAGACTTTGCTTACTCTTAGCAATGCATGAAATGCACTTTATAATTCCCGGGCCTGCCGTGTTGGCCCCACCCCTGGGGCCCACTGAGAAGGCAATTGAGACTGGGCGTGGTTGTGAGCACCTATAATCCTAGCACTTGGGAAGCTGTAAATAGGGGGATCACTATGAGGCTGATCTACACAGTAAGACCCTACAGACCCTGTTCTAAAAATACAATAAACAAACAAACAAACAAACAAACAAATAAAAATAGATGCATTTTACATACAGCAGTGGTCATGAATCTTTTGCAGGCCCTGGATAGAGTGGTATAATTCAGACATAAAACAATCCACAAAGCCTTTTCTCCTTTAAGTTGCCAGGGTGAATTGTGTGATAGTAACACAAAAGAGAGGACCAAACATTTTGTTGTATACGTTTTCATACTTCTCTCCTTTTTTCTTGCCCTTTTATTTTTTTTTAATTCCAGTATTTTTTGCATTATATAAAAAACATTTTATTTAGTGTTGCATTTTAATTTATATTTTAAACTTCCTTGCACTGCTATGATTTTGTTATTACTGTAGAGCAAGGGCAGTAGAAAAGAGGCAGCACAAGTTTGTCTCAGCTCTCTGATCTGCAGATCCTTTGGGCAGAGGAACAGATAGCTAGAATTTGGGAACTACCTGCTATTACTTCTGTGACATCCCTTGAACTGCAGTTCTGGATGAGCTCAGGATAAGGGAGGAAAGGAAATAAAATTACAGCAGAGTGTTTTTCCTTTCTCCATGACTCATAGTGAGACACTTTTCAGAAGGCTAATTAGAAAAAGAGCTTCTCTCCCCAACTTTTTATCTGTATGCAGTGTAGTTTTAAGTATACAGCTAACTCTGCAGCAAAAGCAAGAGGAAAGAAAACTCACTGACATTTCTAGGGGATTAAATTTCTAATGTCTGGCTGTCTTCCCACCCACAATTAATTTTTAGTAATTAGGTCCCTGCTACTTGCATTACATCTGGGATTTAGAATATCATTAAATGAGAAAAACTGGGATAAGGTATACATTGTCCACTGTTTTAAGGAAAAACACTTGAAAAGAATTTTGTTATTATTTCTGCAAAGTACACTGAAAATAGATATATACTTATATAATATGTAATAGCACCACAAATTTAAGGAAAAAAGTATAACTTGATGTGAAAGTAACAAAATCTCTACTTACCAAGAATTAAATTTCTTGTGATATACATTTGCCTAGGATTTTCTTAAACTATCAGATTAATGTGATACATAAGATGAAGTAAAGTCATGAAATCTTATTTAACTCTACATAGAGGAACCCAAAACATTACCAACAGTTTTCTAGATTTAACGATCAAATTCAGCAATATAACAGGATACAAAGTCAGTAGCGTTTTTGTGCACAATGAATGCACTGAGTGAAAAATTAGGAAAACCATGCCTTTTTTACAATAATATCCTAAAAAATGAAATACTTAAGAATCAATCTCACAAAGGATTCAAAAGATTTTTACAGCGAAAATTAAAATACTCTGAGAAAAGAAATTGAAGGTGAGTTGAGAAAATAGAAAAATATTCTATGCTCTTGGATAGGAAGAACCAACATAGTGAAAAGGGCCATACTTCCAAAATTGTTATACAGATTCAATGCAATCCCAATTAAAATACCATTAGTATAGCTCACGGAACTTGAGAAAACTTTCCTCAAGTTCATTTGGAACCAAAAGAGATCCAGAATATCAAAGGCAGTTCTTGGAAACAAAGGAAAGGCAGGAGGTATCACAATCCCTAACCTGAAATTATACTATAATGCTACGGTGATAAAATCAGCATGGTACTTGTGTAGAGACAGACATGAGAATAAATGGAACAGATTAGAAACACAGACATTAGTGAGACCCTGCGCCAAATATATTTAAAAAATAGAAGATGCAGACACAACTACAAACACAATCAGCCACCTTATCTTTGATAAAAGGGCCAAACATGTTTACTGGAAAAAAAAGAGCCTCTTTAATAAATGGTGCCAGAAAAATTTGCTTTCCATATAACAAAGGCTAACACTAGACTCATTCCTATCACCATGACAAAGATATAGTCAAAATGGATCAAAGATTTAAATATTAAAACAGAAACACTAAATCTTCTGGAGGAAAAAGTAAGTACAAATCTCAAAGACATAGAGGTAGGTACAGAGTTCATGAACAAAAGCCGAACTAGTTTAAAGAATCGACAACTGGTTGTCTATCTTTTTGGAAAGTTTCTGCACATCAAAGCAATTCTCCAACAGAGTAAAAAGAAAACCCACAAATTAGGAAACAAATTATAGCTGTCTGTCCCCATGACAAAGGCCTTCTATCTAGAACATATGAAGAATAAAAAAAAAATCAGGATATCCAAATTCAAAGACCCACTCCAAAAGTGTTCACTTGAGATGAATATACACTTCTTAGACAAAGAAATACAAAAAAGTAAATATATGAAAAAATGTTCAACATCATTAGTCATTCAAGAAATTTAGGGCTGGCCAAATAGCTCAGCAGATTAAAAGCACCTGCAAGCAGGTGCAAGCACCAGGGGTTCGATTCCTTGGGGCTGGCTGTGCCAGCCCCACCCCCAGGACACTCTGAGATGGCAACTGAGACTGACATGGTGGCGTGCGCCTGTAATCCCAGCTCTTGGGAGGCTGTAATCAGGTGGATCACTATGAGTCCGATCTAGTAGTGAGACCCTGAACACCTTGTAGACCCTTCCTTAAAAGTACAAAAAAAGTAAGAAAGAAAGAAAGAAAGAAAGAAAGAAAGAAAGAAAGAAAGAAATTCAAATTAAAACAACACTGAGATTCTATCTCGCCCCAGAAAGAATGGCTAACATCAAAATGTCAGCCAGAAACAAATGTATGAAGGTCTGTGGAGATAAGAAACCCTTCTCAACAGTTGGTGGGAGTGCAGCCTGATATAACCATTATGGAAATCGGTGTGGAGATTCCTTTGTAAGGATTGGAGAACCCATGCATGCCAGCTATTTCTCTCCTGTGAATTTTTCCAGAAAATGGAAAATCTCATGACACAGAGATATATGTTTATCCATGTTTATAGGAGTGCGATTTGTCTTTGCTAAACCCTGGAGACAATCCAGACCCAGGTCAAGTGAAGAATGGATGAAGAAGATGTGGCATTTTTATTCAATGTCATATTATTCATCTATAAAACAGGTTAAATTTGATTCCTTTGTCAGTAAATGGATGCAGCTAGAGAATATACTTTTAAATGAAATAAATCAGACCTGCATGTGAAAACATCGTATTATATCCTTAGTGCAAGACCCTAAAAGAGAAAAGTGAAATCTGAAGGGCAGAGTAGATACTGGGAAAATGGAGTGGATTTATTCAAAAGCAAAGAGTTACTGAGTTGAGATGAAGGATGGGAGAGGGAGTATAGGAAAGAGATTTATTTATGTATGTAAGCAGGATAGTTTGAACAACTGTCTTGTGCATTTATGCTGGTCTATGGAAAGGAGTAGATAATGCTTAATTTGCTTTGTCTCCTTTTTAAAATTGATAGTACTTTTTCTCTTCTTATTTTTTTTT
>NW_004524755.1:183655-185437 GCF_000260255.1 Octodon degus | reverse complement strand
TATTTTATGGTATACATTTCAAGGAATGAAAAAGAATCAAAAAACATTATGGGAAAAACAGAAAAAAAGACCTGTGCCAATTTGTCCCACAGTCAGGAGCGCGCGCGCACACACACACACACACACACACACACCTGCAAAACACCTCATAATTCACTTTGCCTTATAGTTTCTCAATGTTGGTTCTTTTTTTAAAAAAAAAATATTTGTTTTATTTATTTGTGTGTGTGTGTGTGTGTGTGTGTGTGTGTGGCCAGCTCAGTCCACCAGGGGGTGGGGCTGGCTGGCATGTGGTGCTGGGGGATTGAACCGCGGTCCCTGTGCTTTGCTAAGCTTGTTCTAAGTAGGTGCTTTTGACCACTGAGCCATCTCACCAGCCCCTCAATGTTGGTTCTTATCCAGAACATTGGATAGTACAAGCACAGTTAGAAGTGTTTTTACGAGCTGTATATTCTCTGTCTGTTCAATCAAGGTGGCCTCTTCACTTTGAGGATGCAGCACACAGTTTTAAGTTCCACTTACAGTTTGGATAATTCTCACACCCTGCTGTGTCCACATTTAAAAATGTGTGGTAAACAACCTCCCTGCGAAAAGCACATCCAGAAAATGAAGAGAGTGTCAGCAAAGTTTTTCAAGACAACATGAAGTGGCAAATGAATAAGGGATGAGGATGGTCAGGGCCAAAATGGGCCTTTGAATCATTGAAGAAAGGACTTCAGGAGGGATGATCCTGAAGTAGAGTATTTCAAGGGGCAGAAGATGGAATTTAGCTTGAGACAATAAGAGAAATTCAGTGGTTGGCTAGACTGTGGCTTCATCAACATGGTCAGTGATGTGTGATTGTCCGTGTTTTCTGTGAGGTGTCCCATCAAATGCCGGCCAGTAGCTATTCTAAGGAAGCATGTTCTCAATGGAAACAACTTAGGAACTGGCTCATCATATTATAAAGTAATGTCTACCTGCACATTCAAGCTTGTCAGAAACTTCTTATGCAGAGGTGACTGATAGTATTTGGGATTTTCATAATTTTATACTGTCTTTTTATTATTTTCCCATATAAGGCTGCCAGGACTTCCACTGAGTGTTGGAATTGTTGCATTTCCTCACTTTGTCTTCTTCTGATCATTTGTCTCTCCTGCTTGCCAGCAGATGCTGGGACTGGAATGTCCTTATATTTGTCTTTCTGTTAATGATGTCTCCAAAGGCTCTGAGCATTTCCTCTCTCTTTCCTCTCGGAGAGCAGGGTTACATCATGCGCCGTGGTAATACCTAATCACACGGGTGCCAGACACTGCGCTGAACACGTGCGAGGAAACAGCCCCATGTTATTCTTAGGAGTGTGCCAAAGCCCTGGAATTTCATGAGCTGTACTCTGGCTCACCATTCCTGACATTAAAAATCTTTCATATTCTCTTCCAACATTAGACTTTCAGTGATTTCTGAGTACAGAAAAAAAAATGCATTCACGTAAATGTTGCAAGTTACCTTCTTTTGTTCGGGTGCTTAGGTTTTGAATGGTGTGACTATTGTTACTTGAGTTACATGTGTTTGCTGTGTGGGGAAACATTGCCTTTGTACTCCTTCAGCTTTCTCTTAATAGTACCCCAAATGTCTCTCTCCCTCTTGTCTTTCTTTCATCCTTCCTTTCATTTTCTTTCTCCCTCTTTCTTCCTTCTTTTCTTCCCAGCATTTGGCTCGTTGCAGGCATTATTT
Organism: Octodon degus; assembly: GCF_000260255.1. Lineage (NCBI taxonomy): Eukaryota > Metazoa > Chordata > Mammalia > Rodentia > Octodontidae > Octodon > Octodon degus. The sequence goes on along the minus strand of NW_004524755.1, from coordinate 183,724 downwards.
AATTACATTTACCACGCTAAAAACAGAAGGGAATGATCCAAGTACTGATCTTTTTTTTTTTTTTTTTTT
>NW_004524755.1:177797-183555 GCF_000260255.1 Octodon degus | reverse complement strand
TTAGGAAAGGGTCTCCAGGGTGTTCAGGGTCTCACTACTAGATTGGACTAGTACTGATCCACCTGTTTACAGCCTCCCAAGAGCTGGGATTACAGGTACACGCCACCACGCCCAGTCTCAGTTGCCCTCTCAGTGCATCCTGGGGGTGGGGCTGGCAGGGCAGGCCTAGAGATGGAATCCCTGGCCCCTGACCCTGCTTGTGGGGGCTTTAATCCACTAAGCTCTTTGGCCGGCACTGAGCCATGAAATATTTAAGCTGTCTGATTCTTAACATTGCAGAAGACCACCTTCAAGGACAGTGATGTACAAAACAAAGAAAAACATACATCTTGTTTGTATAAACATTTATCAATTTATTACAATCAGTCCAGTCATATCAATGACTGTAGGACTTGTACAGTAAAATGGAGAGAAAGAAGGACAAGGTCGCTGGGGGCTTGCACTGTTGGAGAAATTCTTTGGGAGGATTTGATATTGCTTGCCGTAATGCATAATTGTTTTGCTTGTTAATGATTTAAAAACATTACTAAAATATGAATAATTTTTAAACACGCATAAATGTATGGTGAGTCATGAAAAAAAGTATAGGCTACAATGCTTATGTCTAGGCAGGACATTTAAAATCTAGATTTGCTGCTTAGCTGGCTTACTATTAGAGCTTCTCAGTTTTCTCCTTCTGCTTATATGTAAAGGAGCTAGAGGAAGAGTTTGGAGTAATAAATAAAACGATGCACTTAAAGCGTGTATCAGAGTCTCCATGCATAATAGGCATGTTAGTTCTCATTATTTACTCTGTAGTTCAGAAAAGATTTTGCCAAATGACAGAAGGAAAAATAAGGCAACAAATAATCACAACAGAAAAGGATAATTTTTAATGTCAAGAATGTGCTTAGAAAGAGAACATGAATATCGTGCCTTTATGTTTAAAAAAGCATCTTAGCCTAATCTTCCACTGGTCCTCTGCCCTGCTCCGTCTGCATCATGTCAACCGACCATGTGGCCTTAAGAGTCACACGTCTCCCTCACTTTTAGGTCATGTCAGGGGATGATTTCTGAACAATCCATCACTGAAGGCGTTGAGATGAACCTATGAGAAATTAATTGTAAGTCATAGGTAGACTTAGTCGCCATGTTTCCTGTGGACCTCTCTGCAGCTCTATCACTCACTCTCATCTGTGGTTCTCAAGCGACATGCAAAGGATCCGTGGCACATCTGAAGCCACGTACTCTTCCTATCTAATTTCAATCTGCTGGGGTGTGACATTTCTAATGCATGTAGGTGTTGAGGATTATGGTATTCAATCTAGCCAGGGGACCAGGGCTGAACTTGATGATGCTATTGTGGGCCCATTTCAGTGGGGCTCGCGAGGCAACTGTTTTCTGTGCCGTGGTATTTGGACTCTTAGGATCAGTATCCCAACAGCCTTCTTCCTTGTCTTATCCACCCTTCCAGTCTCCTTTCCTGTTCTACTATTGTCATTTCCTAGGATATTTCATTCTGGTAGTTTCCATCCTACCAGGGAAGACCATTTTTGTATTACAAAAAACACATTTACTGATCATGATAAAATAGCAAAAGATAAAATAGAGACCCACCACGTCTATGTGTGTAGTATGCGAGTTGGAAAGAGTGACTTCCTCAGACTGTATGGGCTTCTTATACTGCCTAAGGGAGCAGAACCACCGCAAGGTTTAGTAATACTCGGGGGCCCATCCGAGGTGCTCTTCTTAGAAGGTCAGAAAGGGATCTAAGGAGATACATTTGCAGCAAGTACCCAGGAGAGACTGCTGCTGCCACTGTGTGCTCAGGTGCTGCCCTTTAAGAACTACTGATAAACAAATACATCTGGGGAATGCCCTTTGATCATCAGAACAACTGTAATCTCTCTTGCCTGCACAGCCTAAATACATTAACAGGTGAAGACAACTTTTAATTTAAGGTTTTAAAAAGAGAAACTAGAGAGGACATATTCCAAATAGAGCTAACAGTGTGCGTGAAAGTTATATATATTTCAAATACACATCAAATGGATCTTGATGAGCTATTTGAAAAAGAAAACCTGTAGAAATACTGCAATTTTAATTCATACATAATTTAGTAATCAATATAAGAGAGTTAAATAAATAAAAGTCTAGGGGATAGAAAAGTTGTTGCACTTTGAGGTTGGATTAGTAAAAATTTGCCTTTTATATTCACTATAGTTATCTGATCTTGGAAATATCCTGTAATTTTTACTGTAATTCCAATATCTTCTTTAGTAAAAGGAATATTCCCTATAGCTACTGCAAAAAGTTAATGAGAAAAAATGTATAGTACTTGATATAACATAATCAATAGCAATAGATATATTCTTTGCTATTAAGATAATATTGTATCTTACACATGTCTGCCTGCAATGTGTGAAAGTCTAGTGATTAATCAGACAATCTGGTATTTAAAGATTTGCATTAATGTTGTCTATAAACATGACAGCAAGTCATTACAAATTACTGTTTATTTTTTTAAAAAAGTGTATAATCCATACATGGAATTTTCATTGTCCGAATGTTTGAAAATATTTTAATTTGAGACTAGATAAAGATTTAATGCAAGGAAAAGATGCTTCAAATAGAAAATTTAATCTATTAACTCAGTTAATACATACCTTAATAAAATAAAAAAATATCATTTTAGTGTTGATAGTTGTGCTAGCCTTAAAGTAGCTGAACCATAGCTTACCTGTAAGGAAAGTATGTTCTATATTGTGATTGAACGTGTTGAGCTTGGAATAATTTTATTTATTTCTTGAACCAATTTTATCATTGAAAAATGATTCTTCCATTTCCTTTTATCCTGTTGAGTGCAGAGTGGACAGTTTTTGAATAAAGATAAACACGTGGTTCTGGAAGTTTAGTTCTGTGGTTGGGTGCTTAAGTGGCACACGCAATGCCCTGGTTTTGATTCCTGGTAAGAGAAAACAAAATGCACAAAACATATGATTTTTTTCCCTTAACATTCATCACCCTAATCTTTCAAATGCTTTACTAGGACCTATGGTTTGAAAAATGCAGAACAGTTAATGAGAAGGCTACAAAATCACATAAATTATGTATGATTTCTTACCTAAATCACAGCATACCACGATAGAACCAGGTGCTATAGGATTCTGAGAGCTGACTTCTGAGATTCTAGGTTTTTGGAGAATAATTTGTAGAAACAGCTTTATATTAAATATTTTAAATAATATTAACTGGGGCTGGAGAGATGGCTCAGGGTCTAAAGCACCTATTTGGGACAAGCTTGGAAAAGCACAGGGACCGCGGTTCGATCCCCCAGCACCACATGCCAGCCAGCCGCGCCCCCTGGTGGGCTGAGCTGGCCACACACACACACACACACACACACACACACACACACACACACTAAATAAATGTAAAACATAAATAAATAAATAATATTAACTTACGTTTAATGAAATTATATAGAAAGAAGTAAAAATATCCTGAAATTAATTCCTAATTCGTTTACTCTATTTTTTTCTATTTCTGTGTTTTCTACATTATTTCATCCCTAGTACATACAGGATGACAATATTACAGCATGGCATGTACTCCACAACTTCACAACTCAGATTTCGCGGTTTTGGATTTCACTGGTCACATTACTCGTACACAACTGCCAATTTTCTTCTTAGAGAACATAGCTGCCAGTGTTTCAGTACTTTAAGGAGGAGAGGAATTTTTAAAAACCTATGTTCACTAAACCTATTTACTTTATTTTATTTTTTCACTCTAGTTGTCCAAGTCTGAAAACACAGAAAACAATTGTGTTATAATCACTAAGACTGAATCTCTTTTTTGTTTGTTTTTGGTGGAACCTGAGATGAAACTCAGGCCCCTGCACCTGCCAGGCAAGTGCTTATTCTACTGAGCCATTTTCCCAGCCCCCAAGACTGAATCTTTAACATCAGGCTGATGTAGAGTTGATGAGGAAGCCTCTGGGGGCTGCTTTTTAAGGGGACTTTTCACAAATTCTTCCACCCTGTGTTACTTCCAGAGAGGCTAGCTGCCACTGTTCCTGTTTGTTGTTTGTCTGTTTTTGTCTTCAGGGAAAGCGTTAATATACAGTGGGAAATGTTTTCAGCTTTCCCTCTGTAGGGAATGGAATCAGCATTTCTGATCTAATTAATGTTACTATTATCCACCTACTTTTTAGCGTTCAAGAATTTATTGATTTTTTTTTCCTTTTCTCTATTCTTTATTCTGCTGGCTTATTCTTCAAAACATGAATCTATGACCACCCTTATTAGAATTTTCAGACTAGTGAGTTGCGCTCCATATTTTCCAACTAAAACAGATGCTTCAATATTGTAAAATTTTGAAGAATTTCTGACCCTAGAGAAATTTTGAGGGAAAAGTGTCTGCAGGAAGCTTTTAAAATATTTCATAGGCTTTATGTTCCTTCTAATTTGTTAAGACAGGGAGTGGGAAAGCTGGAGGAACCCTATGATCAAAGGGGCAAGTCTGTGGGAGAAGGAAATCATCGCATCTCCCAGAGACGCAGAAACACATACAGAAAAGAAACAAAATGACTGCTATTGACTATTTGTGGAATGACAGTTCTGAGAATTTTTGTCATCAAAAATAAGTCTTTCAACTCTGGAATATGATTGCTTATTTACATTCTGATGATATATAACGTATGAGTGAAAGAAAGTGAATGGGGTGCCATTTGAAATGCAGTCTAATCTCCTAATCTAGTTGATTCCAAATCTGTAATTTTCACTCTGTTGTACTCTAAAGACTGGTAAAGCATAAATCAAGAATCATAGCACTCACCATTTTTCAATTTGATGGACCTACTAAAGAAAAGTGTTCAAGTGGCTACTCTTTTTCTTCTTTTTTAAAATAGCTACTCTTCTTTTAAAAGCATAGCTCAAAATTTGTGTTGTATTCACTTATAACCTGAATGTTGTGTGGTGATTTTTTTTTCAGAACCAGGGATTGAACTCAGGCCCTTGTGCTTTCTAGGGAAGCATTTATTCCACTGAGTCATCTCCCCGGCCCTGTGTGGTGTTTCTTATTATCATTGTTGTCATTTAACATTCCTGGTCATTTTTACCTTGAAAAATTATTATGTTTATATTCAGTGATATAGAGAAAAGTCTAGTTATTGTAATTTAGAAAATATATAATCTGCCAGACATTGTATACACATAGAGAATTTCAGCTTAGATTACTGAATTTAGTATGTACTGGGTTATTAAATTCTCAGCTATCCTTGCATTTTGTTTTTGTAACTGGTATGTAAAGCAGGAATTTGAAAGTTGTCAGAGTTCATAGTCTGACTCTAGAATTTCCCTGAATAAACCATAATTTTATTCAATAATGGTTTGCAAATTAAGATTTATCATCAATAGCATGAACATACACTACTTCTAAAATCTACCTCCATGATTATTGGTTAAATTTGAAATTATCCAATATAATTCTTGCCAGGTATTTTGCCCATTAATTCTAGGTTAATTTTCAATATCAATTGTTCACAGCTCTCCATATTTTGCTATCTTTAGAAAAATATAAAACTAATTCATCCACCTACCATAGATGATAATGCAAAAGCTACTGGTGAGAAGCAGGTAGAGCAACTACAACCCCTAGGCCTGAAAGGGCATTGACAGGGAATCCTACCAAACCCTAGAAATAATTGCTCTGTGGTGAGAGAAATATCCTTTGGCACAGAGGAAGTGTGCAGAAGAAACAGCTTACTGTCCTCTCT
>NW_004524755.1:167581-176302 GCF_000260255.1 Octodon degus | reverse complement strand
TGTTATTTATAAAGTGAAAGCAAAGCACTGTTAAGTACAAGGCTAGAAAGATATATTTGAGAGTAAAGGCCATGTAGAAGGTAGGGGTTCATATATTTGATTCCAAATGTTTTAACAGGAGATGAACAACGCATTGAATGGTAAATATTTTCTGGTATTTCTCGTAAATATCTCAACTTCATCAGCATAAAGCATTATGCAGCATTATGCCACTTAACTTGGCAAGGTGGTCGAGAATGCCTTTGTGTCTGAACTACAGCTTATATTATTTGTTTTGTTTCATGAAGAGTTGGGTGTTGGCTCAACTGCACTCTGGGACTCACCATTAGTCATTTTTATTAGCAAAGTTTAATTTTGGTAGGAACAGCGCAGTTGATTTAAGCAAGAAATTGCCTTGCACTGTAGACCTCTGTCTACATGGAGGGAGTGAAGGTGTCCTGAACATTTGGACCTGGCTGGGCGATGACCAGTGTTCATTTAGAGACCAGGGAAGATAGTCCTGAAGATTCCCAAGCTTCTCAGTGCCAGGAGTACTGACACACATTTCGGGCTACAAATTTGGTCTTGTGAGGAATTATAGTTTAAGCTGTAAAATGTTGAGCAACCCCTTTGGCTTGTACCCAGCAGCCAGCAGCAACTTTCTTCTTTCAACGTGTGACAATGAAAACCACCTTGAGATATTGTCAATTGTCCCACAAGTGGCAAAATCGCTCTCAGCTGGAATCACTGTTTTCAGTGTGTAGGCGACCATGTGTAGTATTTATGGTACAAAATCGTGTGTGTGTGTGTGTGTGTGTGTGCACGTGCGTGCATGCCCCAGGTGTGCACAATATGTCAGTGTACATGTGAGAGAGAAACATTTTCCTCTGGTTTAATAAATAAGCAATTATTATTATTGTTTTCCTTTGTAGCACATTTATACACAGAACATAGTATGCTATACTGACTGAATAGAAAAAAAGGTAGCACTTTTTTTTGTAAGTCAGTGTCTCCGTGGCTTCCAGAATGTTATTTTAAAATACATGTCAGATACTGTTAATTGCTTATAAGTACCAAACATTTTCAAAATTGGAAGTTTTAAAATGTATTTCCTTAACATGGTTTAATTTGATTTTATTTCACTATTCCTAGTCTGCTCACAAAAATCTTTTACTTGTTCAGATAAAAGGATCCATTTGCTCTAATGTAGTGAACTCCTCAGCCTATTTTTTCATTTGCATAAGCCCTTTTCTTAAAATAATTTTTTTGAGAAACAAATAGTAATGAGACAGTTTCAAAACCAATTATCAATTACTAGCACAGTTTTAATAATTAATGCATTGCATATTGTTGTCTTACTGGTTATTCATTGTACAAGATGCAGACATGATATCCTGTCCACAAACACTATTAAAACAAATCTCTCTATTAATTGAATTAAGGGTAATGCAGCTGTATGTCTATCCTAACTATTTTGAGTATACAGATTCAAAATGGTCCTTCATTTGTATCCCTGCTTTTTGTTTAGTTTTGTCAGAGAAGGGCATTCCATTGTCATTTAAATATTGTAGGTGCGGGAATTCAACAAAATATTCCAATATAGTCCAGTAGTCCATAATAGTAGTGGGTTAGCTGTAGTAGTGGAAATGTCAGAAGTTGTTGACTTGAGCCTTTTATGGCTCAGCACATTAATATGGCTTTACTTTTCACATCTCATTTTTATACTCTTCTGCTGGCTGGTTAAGACCAAGGTAAAGCAAGACCGACATAATAAGAAATGTAACTTTTCTGTCTGCTGAGGTCAGTCAAATCCCCTCAGGATTTATCCTGTAACCCTGTACCGCAGTTTGTAGATCCTTTGTCAGTATCAGCCATGTGAATGAGTCACGGCCATTGCTTGACCAATTTGCTCTCTGTGAAGGCCTGAGAGAATGTTTTCTCTCCACGTGACTCTCTTCAGGCTAAACCCTTTCCTCCAGTAGGAATCAATCATCTTTAACCCTTGTCTTTGTGCAGAGCCTGTAATTACCACTGGCTGATTCTTATTGGCATCAACTTTAGAAAGCATCAAATTTAACACCATTTTAAAGAAAAAAAATAAGACCACCCAAAAGTTAGTATAATTATTCTTAATTAATAATATTCATTAGCATATTTTAATTATGTAGATCTGTCTCTTCTACTGGACAATACATGGGGAGAATCTATGTTGGTGGATCTATTGAATACTTACTGCCTAGCATTGTGTTACATGTGCTAGAGAAATTCCCAGGGAAAACTTTGATTCCCAGGGTCTTTTCCACTTGCCTCATGTTTAGCAGCCCCAAATGTATAGTTCCTCTTCTTCTGGATCATGAAGTACGTTAAAGTATTTTTGTAAATCTGAATTGTTGGGTGTGAAAATAAAATTAGCATATTTTACCAGGAGCTAAACATAAGGTTCAGCAAAAGTTCTCTGGATGAAGACAAATAATTGACTGTAGAAAAAATATTAAATATAATTTGGTATTAAATAAGTTACAGAAATACTAATTTATTATTAAAATTTAAAGTTGTGGTCTCTGAGGAATTTTGAGGTGTCTAGAGTATTTAGGCTCTAGTGGCCTGAGTCATGTTGGTACAAACCTCATTAATGGGAAAACTTTTAGAAAATTATTTCAAACTATGAAATGACCGTGGATATCTCGCTTCTTCTAGAAGCATTCTTTTATTGGTGAGACCAGCAAGGTTTCTTCTTTATTTTTTATTAGTTCCTTTTTCCTTCAGGTGGAGAGTTTATGTCCAAACTCAGTAAACTAGGAGAAAGTCTTTCCATTTTTCTTCTGTTCTAGGGTCTTTATCAATGAGAAGAGAGATGAGAACATTTATTTATTTATTTATTTATTTATTTATTTATTTATTTATTTATTTTTGGCTGAACCAGGGATTGAATTCAGACTCTTACTCTTGCCAGGGAAGTGCTTATTCTACTGAGCGATCTCCCCAGCCCCGAGAGATGAGAACTTAATCAGTTACTCTGAACTGAATGTTTGTGGCTACACAAAGCATATTTGTTGAGAGCCTACTTCCCTGTGTAATGAAGCCCTTATGAGTATGCTTAGTGCTCTTGCATACATCATGGATTTTCTAGTATCCAGAACTGTGAGGGATAAATATTTGTTGTTTAAGCCGCCCCGTTTGTCATACTTTTGGTAATGCATCTTGTATTGACTATGTTTTCATATGTTTTTAAATTTCCTTGAATAATAGTGTCAGATACAGAATAAAATAAACATATAATTGGCATCTTATACTAAAAGTAAGACATTCACACTTAAGTACACAGTACTTGCTACCATGTACTATGACAAAAAAAAAGAAAGAAGAAGAGAAGAAAGCAGAGAAAAGAGTCAAGAAGGAGGAATAAAGCCTAAATCCCTTTTCCAATATGGGTATTCTGACAAAATTTTAGTATATTTTTGGTTATTTACACACACCAACCATATATATCCTTAGAAGACTATTGGACCTGGTATAATTGCATCCTATATGGATGAAATCTGTACAATGGAAAATACATATTTACATGTGGTTGTCATTAGCTGTAAATTGAACCTGCCATTCATTTAAAATTGTACTATCACATTATAACTAGAAGTGCTTCAAAAGGAGGTGTTATAAAATTGTGAATATCCTCTTTCTGGTACATTGTCCTGGAGATGTTAAGTTAAATCTTATTATTATTTTTTTGATTTAGGCGCAGAAACTCTTTAACTCAGTCTAAGGGGTGTTCAGGGTCTCACTACTAGAATGGACTCGTAGTGATTCTCCTGTTTACAACCTCCCAAGATCTGGGATTACAGGTGTCCACCACCACACCCAGTCTCAATCTCTCTCTCAGTATGCCCCCGCGCGGGGGGTGGGCAGCACGACTGGCCTGGGGATTGAACCCCCGGCCCCTGTGCCTGCTTGCCAGTGCTTTAATTCGCTGAGCTATTTGGCCGGCCCTTAAGTGCTGGATTTTGGCTTCCGCGTTTTTCTCTCTCCGAAGTCCTCCTCCCAACTCTGAGCATCTACAGCGTTGCTGTGACTTGCTTTCTCTAGAGGTCCCACTGCTCCTTTTATTTGCTTAGCTAAGTTCTCTGACATATCTTAGGCATTGTTTTAGTTAGAGGTTCACAGGAAAGCCTTGGTTGTTATGTGATCGTTGTTTTTAGAAGCGCGACTGTGTTCTTTGTAGTGTCTGCCCAGTTTTCGAGGGAGTCGGGGTGCAAAGAGAATATTAGCTCAGCTTTGCTTACAGGAATGGCTTTAGCAAGTACTACATGCAGAGAAAGCATTTGGTTTTCAAAATTATTTGTAATAGGAATCACTCAGCTCATCCCCACACTCTTACTCTGGGCCATCTGCTGGAGATGCAGTTCTGTCACACATAGACCTTATTTATGTCATGTTCCCGTCGGGGAGTTTGCTCTGTAATTTTCTCTCAACAGGGAAGTCTTAGGTCATCAGTCGGTTAGTTGTTGCCTAGAGAGCACGAGAAGGAGGAAGAGCTTGCAGACGAAATCATTGCCCAAAGATAGCCTTGGTCTGCTCTCAATGGACTCCTAAGTATAGGAGAGTTTTAACTCATTGAATTTTTGTAGATCGGTTATCAGGACCGATTAGAAATTAGGGCTCACAGAGCCCCAGGTTTCAAAGTCACTGCTTAATCTGTTGAGTTGTGCTGTTTTGTATCAGCTGTGCAGGACATATATGGCCCTCCGCGGGGGAGCAAGGCGGCACAATCTGAAAGCTGATAAGACAGACTTCACTACAGGATGACAACGGCTTTTGCTTTTATTTTTTATTTTTTAAATATCACCACTAACACACTTTATTTAACAATTTTACGAAACTATTAAGGATTTCCCTTGAACAGCAACTCCAATAGAATATGAAGAGATTTGTTTTTATATTAATGTCATGGAAAGAGGCTAATGCTGTTAAGTGGCATAATTTAATCCTTACTTTGTTACTCTGACTTCGAAGAATTCATTTAACCTTTTGCCTTTAACTTTAGTACTATACAGGATAAAGGCAGAAGCACTTTTGCTGTCTATCTCGAAAATATGTTGTACTGCTGGTGTGTGTCATAAATGCAGAACACTGTAAAATATCACTGTAACGTATGGGGTTGTAACACAGCCACTTTCAAAGAACTGTTTGTTCTATAGCTATGATTTAAGATTTCCTTAATTTTGTAAAAATTTCTGGATGTACTGAGCAGAAAGTTTTTAGAATTCATCACCAGAACACTAAGGAATGAGGGATATTGAATTATATGCTAGAAAAAGTGCTTAAAAGATCGGGTACATAATATGTGTCACGGTCTAACGCTGGATCATATTTGTCCTACAACCACAAAGTAGCATTTTGAACTCATGGTTTTGAATATATTTTCTAATATATGTCTAGTGTAGTAAAATATTTTTATAATGCGATTTTAGGCCAAAGATATCAAAAATCGTATTTGTTTTCATACTGCTTGGCCATGTTCAACAGATTGTTACATACCATTGCGGACAATTTTAAAATGACTTTTTGCTAGGAAAATTTGTGAAGATGTTATTGTTGGCCTGTGAAATGGATTCTGGTGGTTGAACACACAGCTGAAATTTCAAATGTAGTCGAAGGGATTCCCTTTATGACCAAAATGAGTGAACATAAACGCTTCTCATTTATATTTATGTATAACTTTCCCAAAAGCTGGTTCAGAACAATGCAAAAATCTAATTAAAATTTACAATAATGAGATCTAAAATATCTCTGCAGTAGAAATTTTAAAATGTACTCGTAACTATCTGAGTTGCAGTTATAGAACAATCAAATAGAATGTCCTGATGCTTTGTCAACTTTATTCGCTGACAATGAAGGATGTTCATTATTAAGGAACATTTGTCTAATAATTGAAGTATATTGGCAATAAGACACTCTCAATATTTTTCAGTTGGGAATAAATGGAATACATTTTTAAGAAACCAAATAAGCATGTTGTATATAGAACAGCAAAAAATGCCATAGATTTACCATAACATATCACACATAAATTGGCATTATGACCCACAAAAATATAGTTATTTTAGTATTGAAAGTGAGTAAGTGATAACTAAAAGTATAAAGATCCATTTATCCATTTCATAGTTTTTCACTGTGTAGTTTCCCTGCAGGCAAATACTGAGTTAGGAAGGCCATATCATACCTTTACTATCCAAACCTGAAGGTGGGCCACTATTCAGATACTATTTTAGTTATCTGGGTGTTATAATTTTTAAATAAATGTATTTTACTGTGAGTGCAGCTCTTGTGGCAAAGAGCTTGTTCCATGTGTGTGAGTCTGGATTTGATTTCATGAATTATAAAAAGATAAGTATATTTTTACAAGGCTACTAATCTTTTTGTGGCTGAGATTTATTTTCCCTTGAAACATTTGAAATAATTAGTGTAAGGTTTGCAAATAATTGTCTCGGTGGTTAAGCATAATGTCGACGTGATTGGTCTGAGAGCCTCATGGGGTTTTAGCAAGTTGTGCCTGCGACTGCCCAGGTGGGTCACAGAGGTGTGGCCTTGGGGTCCGCTCTGGTCCCTGGCCCCTGGTACCCTGACGCTGGTCCTGTGATCTGCAGCATCTCCCCAATGGACCATCCTGCACGATGTTCTTGACGTGGAGCCAGCTGGTCCAAACCTTAATTCTCTAACCCTCTCTAATCATGACGCAAAAAAGTCTCCTTTGCTCTGAGGATGGCAAATGGTCACCTAGCATTGGTGAAGTCAACTAATACAATTCTGGGCGTAGTAAATCTTTAAATTGTGCTATTTTTACACTAAGATGCTTTCCCACAAATGTAGAATTTGTAATCACCCTTTGTGTTCAAATTACTGAACTTCCACCGTTACTTTTCTTTTTTGATCACACTGGCAAATATTGAACAGTTGTTGGATATAGTTTGCAAAAACTTACCAAGTTTGTTAATTCTGAAGGAATTCTCAACATAAATGGGAAAGAAAACTACAGGAAAAAAAGTAAATTTTAGGGAGTATATATGTAAGTCTATCAGGACAACAGTATTCCTTAATGATGACCAACAGTATAGTGTTAATGATGAAAAAATAAATGCTCACCTTGCCTTTCTCTTGCTTTCTTTTTAGAAAGACTATCAGGTCTTTGGCTTCATACTTTCTTTGAAATAGTTGGATTTCTGCTGTAAATTCTAGTTGTGATCGTTCTGTCGCTCTCTTTTCCTCATTTCCTTTGTTTTTCTCTTTCTAGTATTTCTCCTTCACTCTAAATTTAAATTAATTACATATATGCCACACAGTTCAAGTCTACGCCATTGTCAGCTGTTCTAAATATTTTCCTGCTGAAAATACTCATGACAAACTGAAATACTAAAATTAAACTCGTATTCCCCATTCCTTCAGTCTAAGTGTTTTTCTATAAGATATATTTATGTATTTCTTTTTTTCTTTCTTTCTTTTTTTTTTCCTTTGGCTGAACCAGGGATTGAACTTAGGCCCTTGTGCTTGCTAGGGAAGCGCTTATTCCACTGAGCCATCTCCCCAGCCCCTATTTATGTATTTCTGTAAGATGGATTGGATAATTGTACTGCTGAACTGTGCTGGCCTAGTGAGAGGAATAGTTAATGCTTACATTTGTTTTTTGGTTTTTCTTTTCTTCTCCTTTTTAATTTCTGATAACTTAAAATTTTTTTTTTTGCAGGTTTATATCTGGTAACCTAAACAACTAATTTGGAGATTGGATTCTCAAAAACCATGAGCCAAAACAAAGTATTTTTCTTTTTTTTTTCTTTTTTTAAATTTTTTTATTTTATTTTTATTTTATTTTTTTTTTTTTTTTTCCAAAGTTTTATTGACAAACAGATAGCAATGAGACAGTTTCAAATCATATCAGAAGGACAATTTCAACAAATAATACACTGCATATATTCTTCTTAGTACAAAGTATTTTTCTTTATGAGAAAAGACACTGTGTAATAGAAATGAAATGTTGATTGTAGGAGGTAGCACAGACCACAGCCTGGATGTCGCTGTGAAGCTGTCACACGTAGTCCCAGGGTGTTTCATCATTCCATGAAGATAGTTACTCTCCCAGGATAGAGTTCTTGGGAGGGTTAGGTTGTGTGCTGGAAACTCAAAACACTTAGTAGCATGCAATAACTCCTAGTAAGGGGTGATTATGTGCACTGTCACACTGAGTGGCACCGTGGATGACAGTGACTCTGGGCCACAATTTAACTTTAGATATTTAGTGTCTGATTCTCAATAAATGAAGATTAAATTGAGCATTTCTAGCATTATTTATCACTGATTTTTCTTAGGCTTTTTAATTTCTGTTGTCAGAGTATGTTATCTTTTCTCCTGTAATCTATTGATAAATATGTTGATAGGTTCATCAACCTATCATCATCATGTATACTTAATTTGATCACTATTATTTTACCTGGATCTATGTAGGATGTCTTCTTTATGTGAAAAATTAGAAATAGATTTGAAAACATGATTGAACTGTCATGTTCGTTTTTATCTTCTCTGTCCCACCCACCCTTTTTCTCCTTTTATTCTTCCTTCATTCTTTCCTTTCCTATATCATTTCTCTTAATTTAAGACGTACATTGAATGAAGATATTATCTGAGAAAAAATTTCTCTAATATTATCTAACAGTTCCAAAATAAAAATGGGAAGTTTTAATTTAATTATATTTT
>NW_004524755.1:158343-167311 GCF_000260255.1 Octodon degus | reverse complement strand
CATCATTGATCACTTTCCTCATTGGTTCCATAATCTCCTTGATCAGAAAATTTGAGACACTACCTAGTTACTTGACATTACAGTACAAGTTCTCATATGTCCTGAGTCTAAATTGACCTTGGAAGGCTAGGGCCAAAATGTTGGCTTTTCTTGTGGCCCTCCTTTTTCTCTAATTTTTTTCTGCAAACTTAGGTTGTTAGCCCTCCAGAAGACAAGATTATTGTTATTACCATACAACCTAGGCTGTTAAGTTTAACTTTACTATCTGTCTGAATATCAAGCATCTCAGGCATAACATGGAACAGGTATTTTCCATCAAGTATTGATATGTTAGACTTTAAATCCCTGCAGAATATGAAGAAAAAAATAAAAGAACTTATTTTTTAAAAAAATGAATAAACCATTACAGATATTTCTACAGAATTTTAGAAATCTAACCATATACAGCATTGTAGCAGGACAGTCCTGTGAAATTTTTTTTTCATGTATTACCTTTTATTTTAAACACACATTTACTTGCGAGACAGTGTGGCAAAAAGAACATGTGGTATTCTTATACAATGGAGTATTACTCAGTTGTAAAGAATGATAAACTCGAAGCCTTTATATTGAAGTAGATGCCACTTGAAGATATACTCATAAGTGAAATAAACTAAACATACATGTGTAAATATCGTATAATCTCCCTAGTATAAGAACTCAAAAGAAGAAATACAAATAGAAAGGTATAATACAAGTAAAAGGAAAGCAGGAACTCAAGGACTAACTAATTAAGAGAGGGAAAGGAGAAGAGCTAGGAAACATGACAATGTTAAGCCATGCAGTTATATGTAGAAGATGAGAAAAGCAATGATCCTGAGCATCACCAGAAGATTTTTGAATCTAGCAGTTAATTGGAAAGATTCTCACCCTGACTAACTATATATACTGCTATCTGTGAACTAAGCAACTGCACTGCAGATGGTAATCTGTAATAGTAGTTTCATGGTTGGAATGCTTGTCATTCTGGTATTCTGAATATGGGCTACTTGTCATGACATGCCAGTTGCTACTGTGCTGTCTCTCAGATAGATGATTGTTCAAAAAGAAGGGTGTGATGAATGAAGGCAAGAGACAGGAAAAGGGTTATTGTGGGACTGTCCTGCTTCAAGGTTGTATATGGTTAGATTTTTGGACTTATGTGTAAACATAAGAAGTATATAATTCTTTATGCCTATTTTAAAAATATATTTTAATTTTTAAATGTTTTTTCATCATATTCTGTAGGGACTTAAAGTTCAACATAGCAATACTTGATGAGTAATTTAATCAGATTTTTGCTTAACAAAAATTCATTATTTATAAAGTTTTTAAAATGTATAGTGAAATTATTTGCATTTATATAGATGATATATCTCTTACCAAAGGTAAATATTGTGCACTTAATTTTATAGATACTAATAAATGATATTTACATAGTTTTCTTTATTAAACAATGTTTACGTACAGTACATAGGCATGCACACTTGTAAACCGAAAGTGAAATGTATGCATATATACAGGCATAAAAACTTAAATCTCAACTTTACCACCGAGACATAATACTACTAACATTTGTGTCATTAAATCTGAAGATGCCTTTGTGTGTATCTGAGTATGTAAGGGCATGTTCATTATATGAATTTAGGAACATATATGTGAGTGATGTGTTTTTGTGTTTGTATGTTTGTAGACTATTAACTGTGTAGTCCTGCACTTAATGATTTTAATAATTTAATTAAGATACATTTTGAATATTTAGATTGTTTCTTTTTCATTATAGTTTGTTAGAATGCTTATTGAATGAATTATATTTCTACCACTTTTATATCAAATGTGAATTTATTTCAAAAAAGTATTTTATCATGTTTATTTAAAAATTTTATCATAAATTTATAGAATTAATACTCAAAATTATTTTTTCTTTGAAATTGTTGTTTATTATTTTACTTTGTTATTTTTTTTCTTGTCTCTAAATAAACTAGTATATAGTTCAACTCTATAGTTTGTATGTATCAAAACATGTTTTGAAATTTATTCATGTTTCTTTTGTTCATTTGCTACCTGATTTGTTCAAACATGTTTTAATCCTTCCAGTTATCTTCTATTTATAAGGTCTTTATTCTGTTTGAGTATGGGGTTTATTTAAGTAATATTTAAATATGCTTAAAATTAGCCTTTTTATTTTTACTTTTAACACACAATTGTATAATGTATATTATAAAATATGTTGGCAGTTAGGGTTCTTACTTTTGTCACTATAAGCAGCACATTTAGTTCCCATTAGAATTGTATTTGCTTTCACATTTCAAGCTTATGTTACTATATTCAATTATATTGTATTTATCACTTCTGATAGGCATATTACTATTATACATTACATCATTCATTAGTAAAACATGTTCATGTTAATATGATTGGAGCATCATTTACACTTATTTTTTGTTCAGTTCCTTTAAAAACTATGTAATTGTCTACACACTTACTTTTTTGTATTTCCAAGCTAATTTAGTTTAGATTTGAACTTATCTTTAGATAAAGCCAAAGTTATCCTTTCCATTGTCATTTAATGTAGATTCTTTTTTCTTCCTTTGAGAAAGTTTGCCTTTCATTCATTTTAGTTTCCTCTAGATCTGAGTTCTACAGTCTGATTTAGATCTATGATCCTATCGTCTTGTGGTTACAAGGTGTGTTTTTTTGTATAATTAACAAGCTAACAATTTGAATATTGATAACTTCATTTCTGTTGAGAAGATTAACAATTGTCCTTTCTCCTAACTATTCAGCTCTCCTTTGACAAGGAAACAAAATAAAATACAAAAACCATAAAGAGTTTAGCCTAAATGTATTCATCTAAAATTATAGTTTTCTTTTTCTTTATTACTTTGATACAAATAATCATGGCCTTTTATGTCACACACGTGAGGAGTAAGTATTTCTTGCACATAGAACAGAGTGACTGCCCGGTAAAGACATGGAAGCCACATTTCCTTAGAGGATGACTTATTTTGTCCAAGAGAAGTGCAAGGTAAGAATTTTTGTCCAAGACTTTGGAGGGGATCACTAAAAATAGCTGAAAACAGTATAAAATGATGCAAGAAAGAAATAATATGTCTCTTATTGACTGAATTTCAGACAACTGGAGCTTCAAAAAAAGGAAAACAGTACTATTTTATTTTGTTGCACTGAATTTAAAAAATCTATCATACTGTAATACCAAAACTAATAAAACTAGTTAAGCACCAGATAAAAAGCACTATACAAAATAAAAGTTAATAAATTATGAAGAAATGGTAGAAAATTGTGTCATGTTTGAATCTAATAATTGATTTGAATGAGGATTTTTAGGGACTACTGATGTTATGGAATAAAATATTTTTGAATCTTTAACTTGAATATTGAATTTTTGAGACTTTGGAAATATTTATTCATTGTCAGATAATAAATATTCCTCGTAACAAGGAAATGCACAGACTCAGTCATCGAATGTAGCACAGAAATCTGAGGAACTGCCAGCCTGCTCCCACTAGCAGGGCGTATTTAGTGCAGTGTGAGCTGGGCCTATTTCTACTATTCAGCAGTGTTGCCAATGATGGTCAACTTCAAATCCAGTGATGAAGAAACAATTACCCAAATACAAATGAAGGGTATTTTGCTAAACCACTAACTCATATTTAAAAAATTTCATGCTACAACTCACAAGAATAAAAAACCTGGAAGATTGTTGTTGTCTAATGAAATATATCCACTTACATCGATTTCGTAGTCCTTGAATGGTCTTTATTTTTAAAGACAGGGTCTGGCTATATTGCCGAGATTGACCTTGAACTTTGGATCCACTTGCTTCAAATACTTAATAGCATAGATTACAGACCCGTGTCCCTGCACTTGGAGTTGATTGAATCTTGTATCCAAAATCAGAGAAAATTGTAGATAATTTGTGGTATTTAAATTAAAAATTATCCTATATGATTAAACATTATAGGATTAAATTACATAATATTAAATATCTTGAGAGGATATTTTGGTATGCAGAGAATTACTGTGCTGTTGTAGTATACAAATTAAAATATTTAAACTGTCCAGACATCTATAACTGACATAAATGCTAGGACAAGACAAATACACACACACACACACACACACACACACACACACACACGCATACATACATATGCACAACTGTTTCACATATATGGCAATTCTGCAGAGATTTACCCTTGGTGAAAATGAAATATGGTTATTATTTTTCAACTTCTCTATGTAACCAAACTTTTCAGTACAAAAATCACTTTTTCATGTCTCAACCTAGGTTCCAGAATTGGATACTGAGGCAATGAAATTTGCTGAGGTGAAATACAGAGCTGGAGAAGTCTCTGTCAGCACAATAGTGACCTTGCATCCAAATATTTAGAGAGTTTCACTTCTATATTAATATAGAAATGTTCCTTGTCTTGCTGCCTTACTTAGGCACTAATTAGATATGGATCTATATAAAAGAACTGAACAAGACCCCAAGTAGCAAAGGGCCTTCGTGAGATCTACTAGTTGAATATTGCCAACTATGTGCAACCCTTTTAAGGAGGCTGAAAAGGTATCTGTGTGGTTCATCTGCTGTTGTGGTTTGCTATATTTGCATTCACTTACATATATAAGTAGCATCAATATTCAACATTTCAATGTTCATGTATTTTTGTATTGGCTTATTTCTTGGTTAACTGATATCTATATCTAAGCCATAATTTTGGAAAAGTTAAACAAATTCATGATGACCATCCAGATAGCTCAGCGGACTAAAGCACCTGCTTAGGCAAGCACTAGGTGACCGGGTTTGATCCCCATGGCATGCCGGCCCTGCTCCTAGGGCTCGCTGAGACAGTGAATGAGACTGGGCGTGGTGGCACGAACCTGTGATCTCAGTCCTTGGGAGGCTGAAAACAGGAGGATCACTACGAATCTGATCTTTGCGTTGAGACCCTGTAGATACTGTACTAAATAAATAAATAAATAAGCAATTTATGATAATAATTGTCACATCTGAAGAGGACTTGTTGGGAGATTTGTTTTTCAAATAATTTGTGGCTAGTTTTACTCAAACTTTTAAGTGATTTCCCCCTATAGGTTTTTTTTCTATATTTGCTAGTGTATCTCCAGCACTCTAATTGTTTATGTTACACTAAATAGACATACTGCTTTAAAGATAGTCCTTGTTCATGGATAAGGTGGGTCTATACTGTGAAAATGTCAGTAATTTTCAGATTGAACTGTACATTCAGTGCAATCCCAATGGAAATCTTAGTAAGTTATTGTATAGAAATAAACTGATTCTAAAATTTTAACAGAATGGCAGAGAGCTACCATCACAACAAACAACCAGTGTGATACTGAAGGTGAAGAAAAGGAGTGGCAAAGCAGCTCTACCTGATGTTAAGATTTTCTATGAAGTTAGCAATGAAGATACTGCGTACTGGCAATAAGGCAGATAAAATAGATCCTGGGAACAACATAGAGAGCCTAGTCATGGACATTCATAAATACACAACTGATCTTTCATAAAGGATGAAACACCATAAAATGAAGCAAAGATAGTCACTTCAGCAAATGATGCAGGAACAACTAGTTTTGCACATGCTATGTAAAACATGAACCTAGACACTGATCTTATGCCTCGTGACAAGATTTAATTCAACGTGGATCACAGACTTAGGTGGAAAATGAAAATTTATAAAAGTTGGCTGGGGAGAAAGCTTGACAGTCTGAGAGTCTATCCGGCAAGTGCAAGGACTGGAGTTCTATCCCCAGTGATGCAGGTTATGCCAGCCCTGATAGTCCAGGTGCACGGTGCTGGCCTTAAACCAGGCGTGGTGTCTCCCACCTGTAATCCCAGCACTGGGGAGACTGAGACAGGAGGATCACTATGAGTCCAAATTGCATAATGAGAGCCTATACCAAATAAATAAATAAATAAATAATCAATTAATTAAAAAGAAAAATTATAAGAACTTTTTTTTTCAGAGCCAAGGATTGAACTCAGGCCCTTGCACTTACCAGGCAAGCATTTATTCTACTAAGCTATCTCCCTGGCCCCAAAAAGAAAAATTATAAACAGAAGATATCAAGAAAAAAATCAAGATGATACTATATGTAATGTTGACCTCTAAGATGCAATATTTAATCACAACTTGTGAAAGAAAAACAATTCATTAACTTTGCTAAAATCAGCTTTTTGTCCTGGAGAAGAAGCTACAAAGACTGAAAAGATAAACCACAGTCTGAAAGAAAATGTGTTCCAAAGGCAATATGCCATACAAATATTCGAAATATACAAAACATTAAAAGGTAATAATAAACCAACAATAACAGAAATCTTTTAGATTTAGATTTATTTAGATTAGAAATATTAGTAAGACCTTAGCAGACATTTCACCAAAGCAGATAAACAATTGACAAAACAATTTTATGATAAAACACTCCATGTCTTTCTGTCATCAGACAAATGGAAATGAGAGGACCAAGGCTAACTTACTACATTGAGATGACCAAAATCTAGAACACAAACAGCACTTAAGGCTGATAAGAATGTGATGCAAGTCTGCTTCATTGCTGGTGGAAAATAAAAATGGTGTAGGTACTTTGGAAGACTGGCTGCTTTTTTTGTTCTTTTAAAAATTAATTGAGATTAATTTTTTTTTTTTTTTTGTGTGTGTGTGTATTTGTAGGATCTCACTATGCAGCTTGAACTTGTAGTGATCCTCCTGTTTTCAGCCTCCCCAGCACTGGGATTACAGGTGCTCACCACCATACCCAGACTTGGTCGCCTGCTCAGTGTGCCCAGGGGTGGGACTGGAGCAGCACGTGGTGCCAGTGATTGAGCCCAGTCCTTGTGCTTGTCTAAGAAAGAGCTTAGTCTTCTGAGCTATCATGCTGGCCTTTAACTGAGATTAATTCTATCAGGATGAGCAGTTATGTCCTTGGTATCTAGGTGAATGTACTCAAAACTTAGTTTCTCTCCCAAGTGTGCACACAGCTGTTTGCGCAGCTTTGCTCACCACGGTCACACTTGCATGCTGCCAGGGCACCCTCCAGTGATGCATAAGTCACTGTGTGGGTTACACCCAGACCGTGGAAGATTGCTCGGTGCTATCAAAATGTGAGCTCTTGATCCAGGAGGAGAAATGGAAGAAACTCAAAATGCGTATTACTAAAGTTCAAGGAGCCAATCGGAATAGGTTGCATGCTGGATGATTCCAAGAGTATGACATACAGGATAAGGCGAAATTATGGGAGAATGAAACATAGTACCTACTAGAAATTATGGAAGGCAGGGCTGGTGATACAGCTCAGCGGCTTAAGTGCCTGCCTGACAAGCACAAGGTCCTGAGTTTGACTAGAAGATAAATAAATAAATAAGGCAAAGGAATGAATCAGGGAATTGTAGAGAAATTTCAGTTTTGTGAAACTGTTTGCTGTGTGACGACAGAACAGGTAAATAAGACCATGCACTCATTAAATCCTGATAAATGCTATGGTTGTAGGCAACCGTTTGTAAATACAGAGCCATTGGAGGCCACACAGGTCACTCTGGGCCAGACTGTGAACATGGAGGGGGTCGCTGGTGTCAGGGGTTAGGGCTCTGAGGAAACTCCCCATGCTTCGTCCAGTTTTGCCCTTACCCTACGATTGCTTTATAAAGTAAATTCTAGATAGTCATGATCTTATGTGTCATACACTTGCTTAGTTTGCCCTAGTAATTTTTTAGTGGTGATTTATTTATTTATATTTGAAATCACATTTCTATATCATGTATTTGTGTAAAGAATTCTTAATGGATTTATGTGCTGTGAAATTTTTATTTAAGATTTAGATGTGTGTTGTGCTTAATAGTAAATGCTGAAAGGAGACCATTTACTCTAAAATGCTGGACTATGCAAGTTCAGAAATGTATATTAATAATTTACTGACTGTAATACCTTGACTTTGTTTATACCTTCAAGTTTTTACACTCAAGATAAACTAACTTTAATTAAAAAAGTAAAGTTATCTGAAAGGAAAATACATGCATTTTCTAAAGTACATGATTTTGATAATGGATTTAGATTTAAAAAATGCTTTAAACTTTGTTAAATTATATTTTATTTGGTTAAGACAAATAGGGACAGCTTTTATATTTTCAGCTATTAATTAATTATGTATTTCTTCTTATTTTCTTTCTTTCTTTCTTTTTTGTATTTTAGGGAAGTGTCTACAAGATGTTCAGGGCCTCATTACTAGATCAGATTTGCAGTGATACACCTGTTTACAGCCTCCCAAGAGCTGGGATTACAGGCGCACACCACCACACCCAGTCTCAACTGCTTTCTCAGTGCGCCCCCGGGGCATGGCCAACAGGGCAGGCCCGGGGATCGAACTTCCAGCCCCTATGCCTGCTTGCAGGTGCTTCAATCTGCTGAGCTATTTGTCTGGCCCAAATTTTGTATTTCTTTTGTCCTAATTTTAATTCATTTGTACCTATTTGTAGTACATAATAATGATATCCATTATGGCTGTTTAGTAAATGTACATAAAGTATCCTGTCTCTTTTCATTTTCCTTTCATATTCCCAGTGACCTGTGAAGATGCTTTATATAGATCTCTTTATTATATGTAAAAATGTCTCATTAGCTTTTGATTGTATGCATAGCATCTTTTGGCAAAAAAATACTCATTATCTCGTTGTCTATTTTCTTGTTATCCACTGAGATTAATAAAAAACTACATAAAAGTTCTTTAAACACCCTCGTATTTGGAATGTAATTGATATTTTAGATATGTTGTCATTGTTGTTTCTATTGTTGACATTTTTATATTAGGTATTTCTTTGTAAATTTCCAAAAGTACATAGCATTTATCATATACAATTTTTTTAAAGTTTAAATTCCTGGTCTAGTTGTGACCTTACCTATATTATTCT
>NW_004524755.1:155629-156938 GCF_000260255.1 Octodon degus | reverse complement strand
ATCAGACTTGCACAGGGATGTTCTCTAAAGAGACACACTCTTCTATGAATTTGGCAGAGAGTAAAATTCATTTGCATACTTGTGCACTACATGACTATAATGTCAGGGCCATGTTTACCACAGTTGCTACTTCGCTTTCCTAATGTACATTCAAACCTGTTTTTGTATCAAAAATGATAAAATACACATGAGGCTCAAGGTTAAGGTTTTATATATTGTACACGGTAGCAGATTGACATTTGGTCCTCGAATCAAAGGGCATGGAGCTGCTGCAGATAGCAGCCAGCACATCTCCATAGCTTCATTGCCTTCTACAACATATTATTCTTCATGACAGTTGATCAGTAAAGCACATTAGATCTATAGCATTTAGAGTTCATAAAGACAGTTATTAAAACCAGTGTTAATTCCACTTTAAAAAACACTGCAGTAATTCCAGTATCCTGAAAGTAATTTAATAAATGGATTGATTTTAGTCAAAGCAGATATCCAAAGACATGCACTGGAATCTACAATGTCCTTTTCTTACCTCTATTTATCGTATGACATTCTTAGCAAATTTGTGGGAGAGAAAATGCATTCAATTACAGTCATGGTCAAACAGGTTCTAGGTGCTAAAAGAGTAAAGGTAAGATGATAATATTTAACAAGGGTAATTTTTTTCTGATTGCCAGTGAAATTGTGAATATTGAGGTTGAAAAAGAGCATCCAGCTAACGAAAGCCAGGAAGATAATGATCTGTCCAGTAGAGGACGAAATATCAGAGGTATCGGAGGCAGAGTGGAATAAGGATGCCCTGGAGGGAGAGACCAATCTGGGCTGCAGTCTAGACAGATACAGCATTCCAAAGAAGAGCCCACTGCTTCAGGAAGCTTGCAGCATCCTTCCCCAGAATGCTACTCTGGGAGATATCGTAGGATACTTATTTGGATTTGTAGTAGATAAGCAGTGGAAATGAACGGACTTTTTGGCTTAACTATGAATCTCTGTTTTTATAAGAGTTAAACTCAGATGTTTTTGGAAGACTTTAGAAATATTATCTTTTAGTTTAATACCTTTACTTTCTTTTCTAAGTTCATTATAACTATTTAAAATGAGCTTCATTTTAAAATAATATGAGATCACTGTGCTTTGCCGACTTCCTAAGCTTTCTCCCTGCCCTAAACACTCACAATGGTGCTGGGCCATCATCCTATGCACCATGCCATAATGCACTGAAGACGAACAATGCTTCCCTCCTTGCCAGTGTGTAGAATACCAACTGATTACCCAACAAGGAGCTAAGGTTCTTTTCAGAATATTTGTTCTG
>NW_004524755.1:152963-154100 GCF_000260255.1 Octodon degus | reverse complement strand
AATTTTACTTATTAATTTATATGTTGATGTGCATATAGGTAGATTCTGTTTCTAAGCTATTGTGAAAAGAGCTTAATAAATATTGACATATGCATATCACTTTGTTATGCTGATATTGTTGCCTTTGAGTACAGCTGGACCCTGTAATAGTTCTTTTAGTTTTGTGATGGATCTCTTTATTATTTTCCAAACTGCTTGTATTAATTTAGTTTTATTTTTAAAAAGCTTATTTATTTATTTGGCACAAGGTCTCGCTACACAGTTCAGACTAAGTGATCCTCCTATCCTCAGCCTTCTCAGTGCTAGGATTACAGGCATGTGCCACCATGTCCAAACACCCAGTTTCGGGGCAGCACAGTGCCAGGGTACCAGGTCCAGCACAGCATGTGGTATCAGGAACCGAACCCAGGTCCTTGTGCTTGCCAGGCAGGTGCTTCAACTGCTGAACTATCTCCCAGCCCTGGCTGCATTAATTTAGATGTCCACCAATATGTATCGTAGTTAACTTTTCTCCATGCCCTTGTAAACATTTGTTATTTTATTCTTTTTGATAGGAGTTATTCTAACGATAGTGAAATTCACTTTAGGCATTCAATTTGCATTGAGGCAATAATACTGATATTTTTTTTTTCATACATTTGCTGTCACTTTAGATTCTTTCTTGGGAAAACCATCTATTCAGATAATAAACCAGTTTTAAAATTACTTGTTTTTGTTTTCTAAGTTTCTTACACATTTTGCACATTAAGCCTTTATCAGATGAATAATTTAAAATGTTTTTCTTCTCTCTTGCCTACTTCTTCACTCTGTCGATGGTTTCTGTGGTTGTGCAGAAGTTTCTTTGTTTTATCCAATTGTATCTGTGTAGTTATGCTTTTGTTTTCCTGGTCGTAGGGAACTTAACCAGAATTCCAAAGCCTATGCTGATGTCCTGAAGAATTTATGCCTTGAAGATTCACTAGAGGAACAGAATATACACATCTACGATTATATGAAAGTTTATATTAAAGATTTACTATGTGTCTCGCGGGTAGGGTGGGGAAGAGACCCAAAGGTTTCTTGCAAAATCAAAATGGCTGGAGGATCCAGTGCAAGGTTAAAGAAGCAATATTAAAGACCTGACCTCCTCCTCCTCCT
>NW_004524755.1:144146-145505 GCF_000260255.1 Octodon degus | reverse complement strand
GCTGCGCCTGGGCTGGGACTGGTCCCCCCGGCGCAGGGTAGCAGGAAGCTCTCCACACACTCACCGGACCTGGGCTAGGACTGGGCCCTCTTTTTATTTTAATAACATTTATTGTGATTGTTAAAATTGATGAAATTTATTTGTATATTTTATGTATACACAAAGATCATGTTCACCACAGAGAATGTGCACCTGTATGTCATATATCTTTATTTTTTTAAAAAAATTGTTTTCCTGTCACCCTACCTGTGTTTCAACCCCTTTTCTCGTCCCTATATACAAATATTTGTTTCCATCTTTTTTCACTATTGCCTTCCTTCTTTTTCCTCTAGCCATTCTCTAGCTCCTTTTCCCATTTTTCAATTTTATTTTATTTGATTAAGAAACAAATATGAATGAAACAGTTTCAAAGCTGATTAACAAGGCAGTTTCATTAATCAATAAATTGTGCATTGTTATCTTCTTAGTGGTTATTCATAGTACAAGAAGCAGACAAGATAGCTTGTCCAAACACTATTAGTACACATCTTTCTTCTCATTGAATTAAATGAAAGTAGCTGTATATCTATCCTGTTTTGTATATATAAATACAAAATGTTCTTTCCTTTGTTAACCCCCTTCTTTTTTGTTTAGTCCTATCAGAAATGGGTATTCTATTGACATCTAAATACTATAGATGCTTGAATTCAGCAACACAATCAAACACTGTCCAGCAGTCTATAATAGTAGTGGGTTATCCTCAGATGTTATTGACTTGAGCCTTTTACAGCTTGTCTTATTAATATGGCTTTACTTTATATACCTCGTTTTTTGCTTTTCTGCTGGATGGTTAAGACCAAGATAAAGCAAAACCTATATAACAAGAAATGTAAGTTTTGTATATGATAAGGTCAGTCAAACATCTTCAGGATTTATCCTGTAGCCCTGTATTGCACTTTGTAGACCCTTTGTCAGTGTCAGCCATGAGGTTGAGTCACAGCCATTGCTTCACCAATTAGCTCTCTGTGAAAGCCTGAGAGAATGTTTTCTCTGCATAGGCAAACTATATATCATCGATCACTTTCCTCTGTGGACCCATAATCTCCTTGATCAGAAAATTTGGGACACAGTTGAGTTACATGATGTTACAGTACAGGTTCCCTATGTCCTGATTCTTCACTGACCTTGAAAGGCTAGGGCCAAAATGTTGATTGACCTTGCAGCCCTTCCTTTTCGCCAATTTTTGATCTGCAAACTTAGGTTGTTAACCTTCCAGAAGTGAAGCTTATTATTAACCGGCAATATATGCAGTTCGGTTTACCCTTTCTGACTAAATATCAAACATCTTAGGCATATTATGGAACAGATATTTTCCATCAA
>NW_004524755.1:140071-143686 GCF_000260255.1 Octodon degus | reverse complement strand
CAAAGACTGGGACTTCTCCACAGAAGCAGGGTGGGGCAGCAGGAAACCAGGCAGGGGGGCTTCCTGCCTTTCTCAATTCCTGGGCCCTGCCCACCTGCAGGGCTAGGCCCCCATGCTGAGATCTGCGGAGCTGATTCAGCCAATTTGACACAATGTATCAACTAACACAATTACTCTTTTTTTAAAGAAAAAAAGAAAAAAAATACTTTTACTTGAAAGACAGTATGGTAATAATTGGTATGTCATGACAAGAAGTACGGATTAAGAAGACCAGAATGACAGGCATTCCAAGCGTG
Source organism: Octodon degus (assembly GCF_000260255.1). Taxonomy (NCBI): domain Eukaryota; kingdom Metazoa; phylum Chordata; class Mammalia; order Rodentia; family Octodontidae; genus Octodon; species Octodon degus. The sequence continues at coordinate 143,390 of NW_004524755.1, read as the reverse complement.
ATCCTTCCATTACATGTTGCTATCTTCTGTGCAGCTGCTTGGTTCACAGGTATCAGGATATATAGTTAGTCAGGGTCAGAATCCTACAAGTTAACTGCTAGTTTCAGAAACCTGCTGAAGCCTCTCAGGATCATTGCTTTACCCATCTCGTGGGTATAAATGTATGGCTTTGCCTCTGTTATGTTCCCCAGCTTTTCTCCTTGCCCACTCCTCATTAACAATCCTCAAATTCCTGCTTTCCTTTAAAATTGTATTATACCTTTCTATTTGTAATTCTTCTTTTGAGTTCTTATACTAGGGAGCCTACAATATTTACAAATGTAGGTCTGGTTTATTTCACTTATAAGTATATCTTCAATTGGCATCCACTTAAATATGAAGGCATTGAGTTTACCATTCTTTATAACTGAACAGTTCTCCACTGTATAAAAATAACCCATCTTTTTCAACCATTCCACATGTGATAGGCATCTTGGTTGTTTCCAAGATTTGGCTATCACAAATTGTGCTGCTATAAACACAGGAACATATATGTTACTATGATATGACACTTTCAGTTCTTCCAGGAAAATTCCCAGTAGGAGGACAGAAGGCTTCAATGGGATTTCCAGTCCTAGTCTTTTAAGGAATCTCCACACTGATTTCCAAAATGGTTGCACCAGTCTATACTCCCACCAACAGTGGAGAAGGGTTCCCTTTTCCCCACAGCTTCTCCATTTGTTGTTGGTTGATTTCTTTATGATAGCCATTCTTTCTGTGGTGAGATGGTATCTCAGTGTGTTTAATTTGCATTTCATGGATGGCTAGTGATGTGGAGCATTTTTTCATGTGCTGATTCGCTTCTTTAATCTCATCCTCTGAGAAGTGTGTGTTCATCTTGGATGTCCATTTCTGGATTGGGTCTTTAAATTTAGGGGCTCTAGTGTTCTTTATAAATTCTAGAGAGCAGACCTTTTCTGAATATTTATTAGTTAAGATTTTTTCAAAATTTGTGCATTGTCTTGTCACTTTCTTGGTAATTTCTTTTGAAGGGCAAACACTTCTCAATAAGAGGTGGTCCCAATTGTTAATTCTTTCAAGTGTTTCCCATGTGATTTGATTTTTGTTCATGAACTCTTTGCCTATCCCTATGTCTTCAAGAGTTCCTCCTACTTTCTCTTCCCGAAGATGTAATGTTTCTGTTTTAATGTTTAGATCTTTAATCCATTTTGGCTTTAGTTTAGTGCATGGTGATAGACCTGGGTCAAGTTTCACTTTTCAGCATGTAGAAAGACAGTTTTTCCAGCACCATTTGTTAGAGGCTATCTTTCTTTCAGTGAGTATGTTTGCTCGCTTTGTCAAAGATAAGGTGACTAAGTGTATTCATAAAGGCCTCTTCATCATCTAATCTATTCCATTGATCCTCAGGTCTATTTTATGGCCAATACCATGCTGATTTTACTACAGTAGCTTTGTAGTATAATTTCAAGACAGGAATTGCAATTCCTCCTGCTTTTTCTTTGTTGTCCAGGATTGCCTTTGCTATTCTAGGTCTCTTCTCCTTCCAAATATATTTTAGGAATGATTTCTCTAGTTCTGGGAGGTATGTTGGTGGTAGTCTGATAGGGATTGCATTAAATCTGTACAACAATTTTGGGAGTATCGCCATCTTCACGATGTTGGTTCTTTCTATCCAGGAGCAGGATATATCATTCCTTTTTCTAAAATCTTCTATGATCTCTTTTTCAGAGTACTGTAATTTTCCTTGAAAAGATCTTTGATTTATTTATTTAGATGAATTCCATGGTATTTAATTTTTTGCAGTGTTATTGTAAAAGGTATTGCTTCTCTAATTTCCCTGTCAGTGTGTTTGTTATCTGTGTAGAGGAATGCTAATGACTTTTGCGCATTGAATTTGTGTCCTGCTATGCTACTGAATTTGTGTATCAATTCTAGTAACTTCTTGGTGGATTTTTTTGGGTCTTCCAAGTAAAGTGTCATGTCATGTGCAAATAATGATAATTTAACTTCTTCTTTACCTATTCTTATTCCTTTTATTTCTCCATCTTGTCTAATGGCTCTAGTTAATGATTCCAGAACTATATTGAATAGGAGGGGTGATAGAGGACATCCTTGTCTTGTACCAGCTTTGAGAGTAAAAGATTTCAGTTTTTCCCCATTAAGAATTTTGTTAGTTTTTGGGTTGTCATAAATGGCTTTTATCAGATTGAAGCAGAGGCTTTCTAATCCAATTTTCTGTAGGACTTTGAACATGAATGAGTGTTGGACTTTGTCAAAAGCCTTTTCTGCATCAATGGAGATGATCATGTGGTTTTTAGTTTTCGCTCTATTGATATAGTGTATTACATTTATAGATTTTCGAATATCGAACCATCCTTGCATCCCTGGAATGAATCCTACCTGGTCATGGTGTATGATCTTCTTGATGATTTGCTGTATTCTATTTGATAATATTTTATTGAGGATTTTTGCATCTATATTCATGAGGGATATTGGCTTGTACTTCTCTTTTTCAGTTGTGTCTTTCCCTGGTTTTAGTATCAGTATAATACTTGCCTCCAGGAATGATTTTGGGAGAACTCTTTCCCTTTCAATTTCACTGAAGAGTTTGAGGAGTGTAGGGATTATATCTTCTGTGAATTTCTTATAGAATTCAGCTGTGAATCCATCAGGACCTGGAATTTTCATTGTTGGCAGGCTCTTTATTGCATTTCATATTTCATTGGATATTATTGGGTTATTGAGAGTTGTTATATCTTCTTGATTCAGTTTTGATAATTTGTACCTTTCTAGAAATCTGTCCATTTTGTCTGTGGCTTCTATTCTGTGAGTGTAAAGATTCTCAAAGTAGCTATTGATAATCTTCTGAATTTCCATTTGTTTTATAGTAGTTATACCCTTTTCATTCTTTATTGCTTTTATTTGAATTTTTTCTTCCCTCTTTTTGATGAGGTTAGTTAGGGCCTTATCAGTTTTATTTAATCTTTCAAAGAACAAGCTTTTTAATTCATTAATTCTTTGAACTGCTTTCTTCATCTCAGTTGAATTAGTTTCTGTTCTAATCTTTATGATTTCTTCCTGTCTTTGGGCTCTGGGTTTAGTTTGCTCTTCCTTTTGTAGATGTCAGGGGTGCAGCATTAGGGTGTTTGTTTGTTCCTGTTCTGTTTTCCTAATGTATGAGTTCACAGCTATCAATTTCCCTCTGAGAACTGCTTTTATCACATCCCGTAAATTCTGTTAAGTTGTAGATGAATTTTCATTGAATTGTAGATATTGTTGAATTTCTTGTTTAATTTCACCTGTAACCCATTGATTGCTG
>NW_004524755.1:136915-139314 GCF_000260255.1 Octodon degus | reverse complement strand
AATTTTTCCCCTAACCAGTATATAGTGGTCTTCTTTATTTCATTTGATCATTCTTGGTTTGAAGTTGAGACTGTCTCAGAACAAGATTGCCACCCTTGCTTTTTTCTGTGGTGCTGAGGCATGTAGTATTGTTTTCTATCTTTTTACTTTAAGCCTATGAGTTTCTTTACTAGCTAAGTGTGTTTCTTGTATACAGTATATTGTTGGGTTTTGTTTCCTAATTCACTGTGCCAGTCTATTTCTCTTAATTGGTGAATTGAGTCCATTTATATTGATGGTTATAATTGAGATGTGTTGACTTTCAATTGACATGTTATTTACTCGCTGTTTTTTAACTCCTTTTCTCCTGTGTTTAATTAATTGCCCTTTTAGTAGGTTCCTTCTGATCTCATTCATGGAGTTCTGATCATTTGTTCCCTCTCTAGAACATCTTTCAGTAGTTTGTGTAGGGATGGCTTTGCCATCATGAAATTCTTTAGTTTTTGTTTGTCATGGAAGTATTTCACTTCTCCATTAAACTTTAAAGAGAGTTTTTTATGGTATAGTAGTCTGGGCTGGAATTTGTTTTCATAGAGTACTTGAAGTACTGTTCTCCATGATCTTCTTGCCTTCATGATTTGTGAAGAAAAGTCGGCCATAATTCTGATGGGTTTTCCTTTGAATATGATCTGCTTCTTTTCTCTAGCAGTTTTCAGTATATTGTTCTTTTGCTGGATTTCTGGGATCTTGAGTATTATATATCTCAGTGTGTTTTTAATTGGGTTTAAGTTACTTGGCATTCTGTATGCTTTGATTGCCTGAATGTTAGATTGTTTCCTCATGTTTGGGAAATTTTCTGCTATTACTTCTGCCCATATTCTTTTTATATCATTTGTATTGACTCCTTTCTCATTGATTAGTCTCACATTCTGCATCTTTACATCATCTTGCAGGTGATGGATTATTTTTTCCTCCACCCTAGTTGTTTTTAAGCGATCTTTTCTTACCTTTTCACTAGCTGCACCAGGGTCTTCAAGATCTGAAACTCATCTTCACTTGAACTCAAACGGTTTTTCAGGCTTGTGGTTGAGTTTTTAAGTTCCTCTACATCTCTTCGACTCTGCCTCATGCAATCTATTTCTTTCCTGTATTGCTCATTCAAGGAATCCACCATTTTTTTATTTATCTCCTGTATTTTTTTTGTCAATGTCTTCTTTAGAAGCAGTTATTAATTCTTTTACTGCAGAGTTTTTTTCAGATTGGGTTTCCTCCATATGTTTCTGTATTTGATTCTTTAGTTCAGGTGCTATGAATTCAAAGATTTCTTTTTTCATTTCAGAAATTAATTCTTCTTTGAGTTTCTTTAAATCTTTCTGCTGTTGCTTATTTACTTCTGCCACTATTAATTCATATATTTCAACTGAGCTAGTATCCACTGCACTGGTTCTGGGTGGGTATTGTTTCCTCCATATGTTTCTGCATTCGATTCTTTAGTTCAGATGCTAAGAATTCAGAGATTTCTTTTTTTGTTGCAAAAATTAATTCTGCTCTGAGTTCCTCTATATCTTTCTGCTGATGTTTATTTTCTTCCAATGCTATTAATTCATATAATTCAGCTGAGCTAGTGTCCTTTGCACTTGTTCTGGGTGAGCTTGAAGCCTGAGATTGCATTTTGCTCCTTGTATTTATCATTTCATATAGCACTGACCTCTGACCTTTGGTGTAGAGCTTTGGCGCAGTTATATCCTCATAACCTAATGAAATTGAGGTACTGATATACCAAGTTCCAGTTCATGCAGTTGTGCCTGGCTTGGGTCTGGCTACTGTGTGCAGCTTCTTATTGTTGTTGCCCTTGGAGGTGGGCCTGCTGTGCCCCTCTTGTAAGATGTTCTGTTCCTGGATTAACTGTGTGGTTTTGACCCTAGTCTTACTGCAGGGACTTTAGCAGCAAGGTTTCACCCCAAGCCTGTATGCCAGTCCTGGGTTGGTTCTGGAGGGGTATTAGGCAGGAGGGACAAGAGAGCACAGAAGCTCTCCCACACACTCACCATGGCTGTGTTTTGGCGGGTCTGCAGGACTCCCATGAGCACAGTGGAAGTCCTCACTCTGCTGGGTCTGGAAGGGCAGGAGAGTTCTGGAGAATGCAGGGAAAGGCCTCTCTCATGTGGCAGGCCTGGGCTTGGACCAGGAGGAGTGCGCAGAAGGGCCTGGGGTTGGTTGGATTCGGAGCGGGCCCAAGGCGCTGCGGAGGTTCTCACTCTCAGGGCAGACTGTGCTGGGTCTGGTGGGTTGTGCTGGGTCTGGACAGGCAGGGGAGGTCCGGAGAATACGGGAAAAGCCTCTCTTACACAGTGGGTCTAGGCTTGGACTGGCTTCATTTTTTTAATTTTTAATTTTTTAAAGTTTAATTTAATTTAATT
>NW_004524755.1:134495-136195 GCF_000260255.1 Octodon degus | reverse complement strand
TTTTTATACTTTTCTGCTGGATGGTTAAGACCAAGATAAAGCAAGACCTATGTAACAAGAATTGTAGCTTTTGGATCTGATAGAGTTAGTCAAATATCCTCAGGATTAACTTTATTGAAAATCAATAATAATTATGTAGCAGATTAAAAATTGTAGGGGCTGGGGAAATAGCTCAGTAGAATAAGTGCTTGCCTGACAAGCACAAGGGCCTGAGTTCAATTCCTGGTTCTGCAAAATCAAACAAACAAAAACCAAAAACTAAAATTAAAAATAGTATGCAAATATTGAAATGTGAATGATATAAGATATAGAGTGAATTTTAGGAAAATATTTCTGAAATGAATACATATCAGATTAATAATAGATTGCACATTGCAAAAAATATTTAGAAACTGAAATGAATATGACAATAAAATTTTCTAAAATAAACATGAGGAAGAAAGAATTTACAGATCAGTTAGATAATAGTTCACTCTGTGACAAAATCAAGAAACTTACATTCATATAATTAGAATTTTCAAAGTAGAAGGGGATAGACAATAAGTAGTTAAAGATGTAAGCTTTCTGAATTTAGTTAAAATTACAGTACCAGATTTCCAAGAAAAATGAACCTTTTGCAGAAGAAATATGAATAAAATCATAACCAAGAAACACAAAAATGAAATTTTCCAAAACTAATTGTAAAGAAAAAAATCATTAAAGCTTATACATAGAAAAATATTAGCTATGGAAGAACAAAATTGAATAGCATCTTATTCTACATTAGAAGAAAAAGAGCAAGTGTAAGAAACTAGTCCTTATTTATTTAAAGGACTGAGAAAGAAATGATCTGTCCTCATTGAATTTCACATTTAACAAACATACCTTTGAAAACTGAAAGTAAAATATTTTCCAGTTATACAAACTCAAAATATTCCAATACCTCCCGATGTAGCATATAGAAAATAATAAAGACCATAATCCAGAAGACAAGAGAAGTTGCTGGATGGTTCTGGATAAAGAACAATGGTATTTATCAAGGACTATGTAAAATACAATTATATTAGATGAACCCATTTTAAAATAAACCCATTTAAAAGATCATTAAGGATTTTCACAAAAGAGTATCAATCTTATGTCAGTTTATATACATAATTTTTTATTGTGTGTGTGTGTGTGTGTGTGTGTGTGTGTGTAAAAGAGAAGAAAAAACTAACAAAGTCAATGGAAAATGGAAATACACTTTCTAAAGTTTCGAATACTAGGAGAAAATATCCTACCATGTCTTATAAGTAAATTGTAAGTCAAAGAAATGGTATAAATCATAAAACAAAAATTAAAATTAGACAATATTCAGAAAATTAAATATTAATTCAAAATTCAATTAAATACTTCAAAATAATATTCAAAAATTAAAGTTAAATTGTGAGTCCAACTAAGAGGCCAGAATGTAGTGTTTCATATGTATGAATATGTGATCAATTCAGAGTACTCACATAGTGTTTGATTAGGTTAAGATATATAAAAATAATCCACTAAGAAAAAGTTTTCATGATAGTAAAGAATTACAAAGAATAAAACATAACAAAAATACTGGAATGGCAAATATATGACCAGTACTTCTAATAGTTTGGGGATAGGATACCACACAAAGTTCTAGTATGTGGTGACTGTGGACACTGTCCATGACACTTACTGGTGGCCAGGTGTCACTTGTGGGA
>NW_004524755.1:132653-133965 GCF_000260255.1 Octodon degus | reverse complement strand
GGGATCTTGATTATATCTCTGGGTGTGGTTTTAATTGGGTTGATTTTATTTGAAGTTCAATATGCTTCAGTTACCTAAATGTCAGATTGTTTCCCCATATTTGGGACGTTAATATGCTATTACTTTTGCCCATATTCTTTTTATATCTTTTCTATTGACTCCTTCCTCATCGATGTCTGTTAGTCTCACATTGTTCATCTTTGCATTGTCTTGCAGATGTTGAATTATTTTTTCCTGCATCCTAGTTGTTTTTAAGAGGTCTTTTCTTACCTTTTCACTAGCTGCAAAGGTGTCTTTAAGGTCTGAAAGGTTATTTTCACTATCATTCAAATGGTTACGCCAGCTTGTGATTGAGATTTTAATTTCCTGTATAGCACTTTGAGTCTGCTTCATGCATTCTGTTTCTTTCCTATATTGCTCATTCAAGGATTCCATCATCTTTATATTCTCCTCTATTTTTTAACAGTGTCTTCTTTAGAAGCACTTAGTAATTCTTTCATTATAGTTACCATTTCTTTTTTGACTTCAAAGATGACTTGTGATCTGATTTCCTCTATACCTCTCTGCAGTTGTTTCTTCAGATGCTATTATTTCAGGGATTTCAAGTGTGTGCTTTTCAATTTCTTCTATGCTATTGTGTGCTGCATTTGTTCTGGGTGGGTTCTGGGCCTGATAATGCATTTTGCTTTTTCTGTTTGTCATTTTATACAGCACTGTCTTCTGACCTTTGGTTTAGAGCTTTGATGGAGTTATTACTGTAGCACCAGGTCTGGATCTACCAAGTTCAAACTCACCCACGTAGTATCTGGCTTGGGTCTGGCTGCTGTGTTCCACTTTTTCCTGCTGCAGCCCTTGGAAGTGAACCCTCTGTGCCACTCTGGCAAGATGTTCTGCTCCTGGATTAGCTGGGTGTGTCTTGCCTCTAGGCTTTCTTCAGGGAGTTCTGCCATGGGGTTCCACACTGGGCCTGTCTAATAGAGGAAGGTCCACTCACTTGCAGGCCTGGGCACTGTCTGGAGTGAGGATCTGGTGGGCCCATGAAACCCCACTCACATGCTGGTCCTGCACACTTGCTAGAATGTGAATTTGGATGGTTCTTGGCGGTCCCGTTCACGTGTTGGCCTTGCACACTGGCTGTAGTGAAGGTCCAGAGGGCCCTGTACTTCCCCATTCACATACCAGGCCTGCACTCTGGCCTGGGTAAGGGATTGGCTATGCCTGGCCAGTTCCACACATGCACTGGGCCTGAGCATGAGCTGGAGTGAGGGTCCAGTGGGATAACATGCTTATTTTATTTTATTATTTTATTTTA
>NW_004524755.1:130110-131803 GCF_000260255.1 Octodon degus | reverse complement strand
CTGTCATCCCGGGTCTGCAAGTCGTACAGGTTTCTCACCTCTCATGCACTGAGTTCCCATCTTCTCTATCAGTGCCCTCAAAGTGACGCTCTCCACGCATTGCTTTGCTTCTTCTTCATGGAGGGAGGGAGTAGGTGTCTCTATTTGATCACTTGGAAAATTTCCTTATACTCTCGGTTTAAGAGTGCCACATAAGGACAAAAATGTAAAGTAGATTCCAAGATTTACTCTCTTCTGTGGAGTGATGATGATATATCCGGTGATGATGATATATTATATATGAAAAGGGGCTTTGCAGATATAAGTAGGATATCCAACCACTTAACTTCATGATCGAGTGATTATCTCTGTGCCTGCTGTGCTCCATTCACGTAAGTCTTAAGAAAGCAGCATTTTCTCTGGGCCAGTAGAGTAGCAGAAGTAGTCCGTGATGCGTTGCAGGTGGGCTGGAAGCAGCTCATCATTCACGTAGTGCATTTCCTACGGGCTTCATATGGTAAGGAAATGTAAGCGGCATCTGCGTGCTGAGTGCTGCTCCCAGACAACTGCTAGGACAACAAGACTCTAACTCAAGAGTCACTAGAAAAGGAGTTCTGCCAACAACCAGTGAACCCAGACGAGCATCCTGAGCCAAGTTGAAAACTACAAGTGCAGTCAGCCTCTTGTTTGCAGTCTGTTGAGATGCTGAGCTGACACGCCAGACACACTGTGCCCCGATTTATAACCTACGGAACTGTTGAGGTAATAAATTTCCATTGATTTAAGCTACTCCTTTTGTGGTACTTTATAACATAACAGTAGAAAATTTATACCTACACTCAGTAAATTTGTCATTTGAAGTTTGCCAGACGTGAGAGTTAAAGAAAAGCCTTCCAAATGTTCTCCTGAGGGAAATGTCAAGGAACGTGCAAGTTTCAGGTTCAGGAAAAATCATCCAATATAACCTAGTTTAGGAAGCTGCCAGTCAGACAGGTTAAATCCTTTTCTTCAAAAGTATTTGTAGTTAGGAGGAGAACTGGAATGAAGGTCTCATGAGTCTAAATCATGCTGTTTTCTCAATAAACAGCATGATTTAGAAATGGAAAAGTGATTATGGTGAGAATTTTGAATCCATCTATCTATTTACTATCTATCTATCTATCTATCTATCTATCTATCTATCTATCTATCATCTATCTATCTATCTACGTATCTATCTCTGTCTTCTCTCTGTTACAGTTACTACACATCTAAACCATTTTGTAGCACCTTTATTCTCTGCTTTCCTCCTATCACCTGCCTCTTTTCATTCTTTCTTTTCTCTGTCCTTTCCTGTCATCCACCCTTCTGACTTTTGTGTTCACCATCTGAGCAAAGGTTGCATGCTGCACTGCGTGTAATGCCTCAGCTTTACCCTAACACTCACAAGTCCCTTTTTGTCATTCTATTTTTTAAAAACTTTTTGAAATCACTGCTCTGCTATTTATATCTCAAATTGTGGGTGTGCTTATCCAACTTTGTCTCGAGTTGTTTCTGTTACCTGAAATTCTTATAAATATAAACAAATATGGCAGTTTCAATGAGTTTGGAATAATCATGTGACAAAAGTATTATGTGGATAAAACAGACTCCATCGAGTGGCACAGGAGAGTACACACACTGCAAGGATATCCTCTCATGCAGGAAGCTAATTTGTTTTGTTTTGTTTTGTTTT
>NW_004524755.1:123215-129375 GCF_000260255.1 Octodon degus | reverse complement strand
TCCTCCAGCTGGTACTTCCACGTCTGAGCCTTCTTAGCACCTCTTTTGTCAGTCTCCAACTCAAACGGCTCAATTTGGGTCACGTTCTTTATCTTCTTCTCTGGCAGGTTAATGCTATCAAAATGAGGTAAGGGAAGTGCCTTAAACTTGGGTACCTCCCCTTTCTGCAATTCTTTTATTTTCTTCTCCTTCTGTAATTGGCGTTCTTTGTCCCGAGAATCAAAGGAGAAAGGGCATATTTCTACAGTTCTTGCCTCCGGAATATGGGGCTTAAAAGGTACCCCATAATGCGGCACAGGCTGAGCTCTTAGCACTGCTGGCTCATCCTCTCAGGAAGCTAATTTGATCATTGGATTAATGTGGTAATTGTTACTCTCCCCAAGCTACAAAAGTGCATTTTTTTTTTATCGCTGTTGTTTTACAGGGTAACTTGGTTGACACTCTGATCCCCCGTGACTAGCCTACTACTCAATATTACTTTACTCAAGCTTCTGGAAGACATTGATGAGTCTTCTGTTTTTATTTCATTTAATAAAAGTTGACAGTATATACATTATTTATAAAAAACATGCTAAAATGGTGTGTGCATGCACACATAAGTGTCAGAGCAAAGCTGGCAGATAGCACTAGTGGGATGAGTGAAGAAGCAGATACAAAGCAGTTCCACAGGAGCTAAGAAGGATGGCAGATCTGAACTTCTTGGGATTTTCCTGAATCAATTATTTGTAGGACTAACATTAGTTTTCAATGGATACCACAAAAATGACTACATACTTAGTTAAAAATATTTTATTGTTCTTGTGATTTAAATTCTGACATTAATCTCACTATAATAAAACTGAAATAAAAAATGTTGTATTGTTTTATGGAAACACTAGGAAGCAAACTATTTTCTTGACTTTTTGAAGCTTTTAATGGTTTTCCTCATTCCATGACTGGTCCTTGCATTTCTCCGTCTTTGGAAGTAACACAGGTGGAGCCCCTACTGCATGGCGCTGCTCTGTCCCTCCTTAGTGGGTCACGTCTGCTCCTTCTGGAGTTGGTGAAGAGCAATTGGCTTAGAAGGACTCACATGATTCGATAATCCTAGCTAGTCTATTAAAGCATCTCCATCTTAGGACCCTATCTTAATCAACTCTGAAAAGTCTCTATCATCAAGTAGGATAATATATGCTTCAGCTCCAGAAATGAGGACTCAATCTCCTTGGAAAGCCATGTGGGAAGCTATTTTGCTTTCCACATGAATTGGAAGACATTGATTTAAAAAATATCTGTTGGGGCTGGGGATTTGGCTCAGTGGTAGAATGTTTGCCCAGCAAACTGGAAGCCCTGGGTTTGATCCTCGGCACCAAAAACAAAAAATAAACCTGCTCTAAAAATATCTGTCATTGCTCCTATGTGTCTCGCTGGTCATTTTATGCAAAGTAACACAACCCCATCATTTTCTTTCTATGAGCTAAAAATTATGGCTTTATTGGACTGTGATCGATTTTTACATATTCCACTGGAATGCTCAAAGTGTCTCAATGTGAAGAATTTTGCTTAAAGATCTTAGATAATGTCATAGAGTTACTGTGATTTTCTTAGATGTGCTAACATTTTGTTTATGTGATGATGTATTCTGAATTATTCAGGGTAATTTCATAATAACTACGGCTTCTTAAAAGTAATCATAGAAGCAGTTTATATTGTTTACTTAAATGGAAAATAAATGAATCTCTTTTTGTTCTGTCAAATTTTAGGTGTATTTTAAAATAAGACCCCAAATTTGTGATAGTATTATGAAAGGGAAAGAAACTACACAAAAGTATGAACAACTGAAATGTGTGAAGGAAAAGAAAGAAAGGAAAGGAAAATGTATATGTACGTAAGACAGATAATTATACTATTGACTTCATTGAAAAAATGTTTGTGCTTAAATTATTTGTTCAATTATGCATGGCTATATTTTGTAATCTGAGCAACTAATTTGACGATAACATTATGCAACATATTAGGTGTTGTTAGTCTCCTGTCATCTTGTTTTAAAATTCTGTATTATTACAACTGGGCTGAATGACCATAGACTGGATGCTCTGAAACCATAATCCTAAATGAATCACTCCTCTTTGAAGTTGGTTTCTCTCAGTTTGTCAGACAGATGGAAACCTAACACAGAAGATTGCTATTGAGAGTATGGCCTCTTCTGTGAATATGCCTAACACTGTGACTCATGAGCCTTTAGAACTGTTTTGCAGGAAGGGTTCAGAACTCTTGATGGCTGAATGATTGTATCAATTTGAGTAAGAGAAGCCCAACTAAATTGGCTCAGCATAGTTCTGGGTGTGGAAGACCCACCCAGGCGAAGCCTTTTGCCAGAATGTTATAAAAGGGAGACAAAGAAGAAGGATTTCTCCTGTTTCTGCAGATGAGCTCCAGTCTTTGCTTTCTCTTGGGACATTGTTGGCTTCCACTGCAGATTCTTCAGATTTTAGCCCCAACCCCCTTTCTGCCTTCTGTTGCATAACCTATCCTTCTGTACCAGATCCTTCAGTCTCCTGACATAGACCCCACAGAATACTACAGAGAGCTCTAGGCTTTTGAATGTATCCTCCACGCTTCCACTGCAAGATAGACCTGTTGTGTTCTTTGACACCTAACTTTGTGGGCAGGCACTGTAAGCTCATCTTGTAAATCCTCATATGATTTTATATCTTGAATTAAATCTGCTTCTGAAGTAAGCACTGACCGATACACAAATGTACAGAGGAGCAGGCTGCACAAAGTTTCCAATGTCGTAGTGTATTTTAACGGACAATTCTAGTGGGAGTTCAGATCCAAAAACTGAAAGAGTGTAGATAGTAATGGCCAAGCTCATGAAGTTTCATGTAGAAATAGGGATTTCTCATGGAACTCAATTAGAAGCCATTCATGATATATTCTGACAGAATGCTTGTGTAGATTAATGCATGACCTGAAACTGTGTGAAGCTGAGTTTGTGTGTAATGAACTGATTAATCTGCCAGAGAAAATTTCAAGGTAACACAACCTTTAGGAAGCAGCACAGGCATTTCCAACTGCTATTAACTGGATTTATAATGAGAATCTGGACCAAAACCAGAGTGGGAAAATCTTCAAACCTGCAGTTTTCTGGAAAAGCAGCACATTAAAATTTTGTAGGCAAGGAGAATACACATTAAAAGGAGATTAGTGCTTTTAGAATGAATCAAATACTTTGCCCTGGGACAATCTGAAATACTTTTAGGGCATCTCAGGAATTAGCAAGATAACCTGCAGTTCAGGCTCAAGAGTATCAAAGATGAAAACACCTTACAGAACTTAGCTGTGATAATATTCTCTCAGCTGTTGTGCAGGGCTTCCAGAGAAGTTTTGCCCCTCGAACTTATATTTTCAGTTTAATCATTGAAATTTTCAGAGGATGATGCAACCTTGATCCAAGGTGACTGAGCTGCTGGTTGTGGTGTAGACTGACCTTGGTCTCATTCACATGATGTTGGCTTGGCCGGTATGCAGACTGAAGGAGTCATGGTGTCAGGCTGGCATACACCTGTAGTCCAAGCACTCCAGAGGCTGAGGCAGGAGGATCGTAGTGAGTTCCAAGAGCAGCCTGGGCTTCAAAATGAGCTCAAGGCCAGCCTGAACTGCATAGTGAGACCTCATCTCAAAAAGGCAATAAAAAAAAAGATTCGTGACGTCATGGAAGTTTGCATCAAACTTTCAAGACAAGCCTAAGGAGAAGGAACTATAGGGCAAAATCGAAGTCTGTGGAAGCAGTCTCCTCATATGAATGAAACCATAAGATGCATGAAACTGTAAGAGTAAAGCTTGAAAATGCAGCGGACATTCCAAGCAGTTAGAGAAGGAAGGGATGTGGCACACCTGCTGAGGGAAGCTTCAGACAGTAGGCAGAGCCAGACCCAGAGAGTGCCAGTGTGGGTGAAAGCCAGCACATACCCACTGTCAGGGATGCCCGGGCCTTTGCATCCCACATTCTATACCAAGTAGCCTGGATGCCAGATATAGAATTATGGGACTTAATGTCTGCCCTGATTGGTTCTTATTTTATTTTGGTCCCACTTTTTCTGTAGCCCTGTCCTTTACTTGGAATGGGAATCTTTATGCGATACTATTGTGAATTTGAAATATGCAATATTCTAATTACAGAGGCTCATCCTGAATAATTCATCTTGTGTACCAGAGGAAACTTTTGAACTTACATTTTCATGCAATTTTGGAATGCCGTGGACTTGTGGGATTCTTCAGAAAGGACTGAATGGAGTTTGCATAATAAGACCGATGTGAACTTTTACACAGGCATTCTGGCAAGTGCAGAGTGTTATGGTGTTGATCTTAAGTGTCCCACAAAGGTGTACAGTGATTCCTTGCTACTGGAGTAGTTTGGGATGTTGTAAAAGTTTTAGGATTTGGGTCTCATTGGAGGATTTGTCCTTGAAACATCTATAGGGATCCCAGTCTGTTTTTCTTTCTTCTTCTTCTTTTTCTTCTTGAGTATCACAGGGGAGAAATTTTCTTCTAACCTGTGTATCTAGAAAAGCTATTGCTCATCCATGAGCCTAAAAGTAACTAGGATAGACCAATCATGGACTTAAACTATATTAAGAAAACAAAAGACTGTACTTGTTGTGGATAGGATATTTTATTATCTTAATTTGTATTCTTGGTCTGAGATGTAATACAATACTTAGAATTTAACTTCTTCAGATGAATGTTGCACTCTCTTTTTTCCTTTAGGTTTGTTTTGCTTGAAAAGTCATTGTGTATTTTTTTTTACTTATTTTTTTCCAATCAGCATTTCTTAGGCAACATTTTCTTCAGAAAGTATTTTGCTTTCTGCCTCTAGTTTTATTGTGCCTCTAAAATTTTTCTTTCAGAGCTTATCAAGTTTTTCTTAGCATGAGATAAATTTAGTCTTTTGTCTTTTTAACTGTGTTCTCTTTTTGCACTTTATACAATGTGGCTTCTGTTATATGGGTCTTTTAGGAAAATACATATGTATAGGTGTGGTGCATACCTAACACCAGCACTTGGGAGGCTGAGGCAGGATTACTGCAGGTTTAAGGCCAGCAGGGCTACAAAGAGAAACCCTCTCTCAAATTTTTATGTTATATAATATCTCTTTCAAATCATGATATCTCATATAAAAATAATAGAGACCCTGTCTCATATTTTTATGTTACATAATATCTCTTTCAACTCATGATAATTCTTATACATTCTATACTACAACATTCTTTTATGAATTAATTGTAGGTATTATTTCAGGTAACTCTGGATTTACACATAATGAAACTTTACTCATAGGTCTATACTATATAAACTTTTTTCTTCCATATTTTGGAATATTATTTTGCAATCTTGAAACTGGAAATACAATGTGTGCACATTATTTTCCATCAGAATTCTGAATGTGCTCCATCAACTTCTGACATACAATAGAAACACTGAATAAATTTATTAACATTCTGAGTTTCCTTCTTTTTCTTAAGTGACTTCTTTATCTTGAACAGAGTTTGAAGCTTCTTTTTTATCTATAGAATTCTATGATTTAATAGTGTCTCAGTTACAATTTTCTCATTGCTGGTTGCTGGGACAAATGCACAACACTCCGAATGAGGGAGGAAAGGTTTATTTAGCTCATAGTTATTGGAGGTTTCAGTCCACACTTGACTGATTCCAAGGTAGAGTGGCACATGGCAGAGAGCAACCTTTCATAGCAGCGGCAAAGAGCAGAGAGTAAAAGTGAGGAGTAGCAATAACAATGGCAAGAGAGAGAAAGTCTGTCTCTCTGTCGCTCTTGTGCTACATTCAGGCTGTCCACCTCAGGGTGGATGTAGTACTCACACCCATAAGTACTCAGACTCATAAGCCTAGTAGTACTCAGACCCATAATCCCAGCCTTGGATCATGAATTAATCGCCAAGTCTAGAAGTCAGCCCCATGACTATATGAGGCTTTGAGGGGACAGCTGGACCCAAACCATAACAAATAGGATATTTGGCCTGGCAAGCACAAGCACAGGGTCCTGAGTCCAATCCCTGGAATCAAAAGAAGAAGAAGAAGGAGAAGGAGAAGGAGAAGGAGAAGGAGAAGGAGAAGGAGAAGGAGAAGGAGAAGGAGAAGGAGAAGAAGGAGGAGGAGG
>NW_004524755.1:89273-122950 GCF_000260255.1 Octodon degus | reverse complement strand
CAGTGTGGGCAAGTTAGAAATTTAAAAATATTTCTGTCTCAACATAAATATTACAAAAGAACTGAGAATATAGCTCAGTACAAAGGCATTGGCTTTAATCCCCAGTACCACAAATGATGATGATGATGATAATGAAGAAGAAGAAGAAGAAGAAGAAGAAGAAGAAGAAGAAGAAGAAGAAGAAGAAGAAGAAGAAGAAGAAGAAGAAGAAGAAGAGATATTTTATTATGTTAAACATTTATGATTAATTTTTAAAATGGAGTATTTCTTCATTCTACAGGGTTAAGATTAGGTTTTCATGTACAATAGGTAAGATTTTACTTACTTGAAAAATTTTCCTTATAAACCTATACTTAATTTTATCTCAAGAGGAAATAATTACCCACTCAGTGGCGCTCCGTTCTGTGGAGTGGGTTCATGATTCCATCCTCTTTTTTCTTATCAAGTGGAGTGTTTACCTAAGGATCACTAGGCAAGTGAACATGAAGAACTTATTTAGAAATATAAAGCTTCTTCCACTAACATGCCTGGTTTCTGAGAGTATTCTGGGGAAAACAGTAGAAACTCTTGTACTTGGTCTACACCTTTTATCTGTTTTTCTTAATACAAATATCAAATTGCCATAAAGAAAACTTTGCTGTGAACCAAATGGTAGCTCGGCTTAAGTGTGTTTATTATAGGAAGAAGGCAGAACAAGGAGAAATGCAAGGATGTTCCTCATAACAAGCAGCAAAAGAATGTGTAATATGTACCAAGTCCCCGAGATTAATGTAATCACACAAACTGTGAGCATGCACTGCACTAAGAAAAACTAAATGATACAGAATAGGTAAAAGAGTTCTGTCTTTGGAAATAGTAATCCAATAGATTAATGAAAGAGATAAGATTATTTGACATCCTTTCACCAATCAGATGTGACATGATCCGTGTACAGTGACACAACTAGGAAGCAAGAAAGATAGTGGAGCACCTCCTTTAAAATGTGCCTGAGGAACGAAAAGAAAATTTGGTCTTTGTAAAAGAAGAAATGGAGAGAAAAGAAGTAAAAATACCAAGCAGCAACAGATTAACAAATATTGCTATTCTTCCGACACAATGAGAAAATTCTAAAATCTTCCCTTCCTTTAATTGATTTCATTTTTTCATACTGGTATTGAAGCCAAGGCTTCACTCATCTGGAGCTTTGTCTGCAGCTCTATTTTTATGTTTCATGCTTTATTTTTGCCTGAGCCCAGCCTGGGCTCAGCCTTGTGATCTTCTTGTCTCAGCCTCCCAGAGTCTTGGGACTGTGAGCCTGCATCACCATGGCCTGCTTCTTAGATTTTGACTTAATCTTTTTTCTTGATTTATTTATAATTTTCTAAAAATGTTACCAGAGCCTTTTTAAAAATTTTTCTTTTCTTCAGGTCTGTTTTAAGTTTTGTAAAATATGATTCTGCTCCATGACCTAAAGTGATTTTTGAGGTGACATTAATTTGACTTAATTCTAATATTTTGTTATGTCTTATCAAGTAGTATTAAATATATAAATTTTATAAAGTCCATCATGTCAGCTTTAAATTTTCAAGTTCACTCACTACCTGTGTTTTGGCATTTTCATTCTATTTATTTTCTTCCCCCTTTCTTTCTGTGGAGTATTAACGTCTGGATCAGTACCATTCTGCTTAATGCTCTTCATTCATTTTAAGTAGGAGAATTATGTCGGAATTCAGTATTGTTGGAGAGTAATGCTGGTAATGGGAATTTTAAAAACTAATGTTCCTATATACTTTTTCACAACAAAATGGTCCTTTATTTATATTCCCCTATTTTGTTTTCTTTTGTCAGAGATGTGTGCTCCATGGAAGTATTTAATTGATACAGAGAAGCTGTATTTGGAGAAGTCTTTAAAGGGCCTTTTCATACTCGATGCCAGATCGAAGACTGTAGGTACTTGAATTCAGCAAAATAACCCAATATAGTCCAACAGTCCATACTAGTAGTGAGTTATCAGCACCACTGGCAATTGTCGGAAGTTCTTGACTTGAGCTTTTCCAGCTCAGCATATTAATATAGCTCAACTTGTTTTTTTTTTCACAACAAAAATGTAATTTATTTATACTTTTGCAAAGTTGATAACATATGACACAAGGTTTGCTAGTGACTAATAACTGACCTTAACCAGACAAGATGTTTATCTCAGGACTGAGGTAGCTTGTTTGCCATAGGCATTGAGGTCTGGTCTTGTCTACACACATTTGATCGATTTCCTAGCTTCCATGGCTCCCAACATACCCACTTTTTGTTTGTTTTATCAGAGATGTATGTTCCATTGCAGTTAGAGAAGCTGAATTTATTTATTTATTTTTTGTGGAACCAGGGATTGGACTCAGGTCCTTGCACTTTCCGGGAAAGCACTTATTCTACTGAGCTATCTCTCTGGCCCCCAGAGAGATGTATTTGGAGGAGTCTTGAAGGGACCTTTTCTTACTTGATGCCAGTCCAAAGACGGTAGGTACTTGAATTAAGCCAAACAACCCAGTATAGACGAATAGTCCATAATAGCAGTGAGTATATGCAAGATAGTTAGGATAGGTACACAGCTACCTTCTCTTAGTTCATCGAGAAGAAAGTTTGTACTGATATTGTTTGGAGAAGATATCATGTCTGTATCTTGTCCTCTAACTAACTAATATGAAAACAATAATATGCAATGTATAATTATTGTAAGTGTCCTACTAATCTGTTTTGAAACTGTTTCATTGCTATTTTATCTTTTTTCCCATTAAAATGAATAAAAAAAGAAATATTCAGAAAAAACCCTAATATTCCTTGTATTTCCCTTCTCTTTGCTCTCTACCTCAGCAGTGCCTTTTAGACATCAAGTTTTAGGCTGGCTAGACAACTCAGCAGACTAAAACACCTGCTTTGGCAGAGTGCAGTGGCAGGAGATGCCCAGTGCTCCATGCTGGCCCTGCCCGTGATTGAGATTGGGCTTGCTGGCACCCACCCGTAATCCCAGATCTGAAAGTTGAAAGCATGAGAATCACTATGAGCCTTATCTATGTAATTAACCCTGTAGATCCTGTACTAAATTCATAAAAAAAGAAAACAAAAAAGATCAAGTTTTAAACATGAGAATTGTTGTTTTGTTACCTTATTCGACAATCATTTCATTGAAGAGTATACAAATGGACCCCGAGGCTTCTGTTAGTTTTCTTGTTCCTCCAACAATTTCTCTTTAAATCTACTGACTACCTAGTGCAGTGGCTTACTGTTTCTGTGTTCTCTGATTGGCAGGTGGACACACAAATACAGATGTGTGTAGTAAGGTAGACATTTACATTTGCTCATGTTAATTTGATTCCTAGCAACGTTGTCCAGTTTTCTTTCTTTTCAAAATTTTCCTTGTATGAACAATATAAGCTAGAAAAAAATGATATGACCTGCCCCAGAAGTTGATTTATTTTGTACATCTCTTTCTTCCACCTAAGACTTTTGTGTTGGAGAATTAATAACATGGGATGTTTTTCTCTTTACTTTTACTATTTCTTCTCTCTTTAGTCTCACTTCTTCTGGTTGGATTTTTCAGTGGGCCCCTTTAGATCACCTTTTATGCATCACACAATATAATTCCCAACTGGAGAAGTATTTACTGATATCTGTTTGGTTAAAATCGTTCCATGGCTTATTTTTCCAAGTTCATTGTATGATGTTGTTGTGTGATAGAAATTCCTAAGCATAGAAGCAGGTTCTAATTGTTGGTGCTCATTTCAGTGGGTTTTAGGTAAGACGGGTAAGAAAATGTGAATTTACTTACCTTCTTTCATAGAATTGTCTGCACAAAAGTTTTATTGTTATAGCACATTAGAGAAATGTGGCTCATTGCATTGCATAGGACAGCCAAGAGCTCTCGATCTTGGCCAGAGGCCCTTATGAGGGACTCATGCATTTCATCTCTGGCTGGAGGGAGTGGGAGTATGAAGCTCTGTTGGTAAGTTCCGCGTGGCCACCTGCTTTGTAGCACAAGTGCTTTCCCTCTGCAGCGGTGAAGTAACTTGGCTTAGAAATAACATTCCTTAAAGTACATTCTGTAATTTTAACACTCTGTTTTTCACAGTAAAAGCGAAGTGCTGAGCTCTCCAAGAGCACTGGTTCCCAGAAGTCACAGGTGCAAATCCAGATGGGGTTAACTCATAACGTGGATAAAGTATCTTATACACAGCTTATTTTGTAAGAGTCTTAGAAAGAAAAGTCAAATCTTTACTCTGTTGACTTTTAAGATCCAAGATCAATTTTCCTAATAAAAGGCAGACCTTTGCAAAATTTCTGAAGAGTCTCCAAGTACCTTTACCAACCCAGACACAAGGTTATATGTTGCAGTCACTCTCAGATGAACAAAGTTTATTAGTTGATATAAAAACAATGAAAGAAATATTTTCTTGTGTTCCCTACGGCACCAACCCTTGGAAATAGCAAAGTCACCTTGTTGTGCACCATGTTCAGAATCTGGAACGCTTAACACATTTACACTACATGGTATTATGCCCAGGAAATTTCAAGTCATTTTCTATGACTAGGTAAATGATAAGAGTGCTAGTAATAACTAATGTTCATTTGATACTTATTTTGGGTCAGTTAACCTGATTTAGATTGGATTATGGTATTGCATGATCAAAAACAACTCTGAGCAATATACAGTTAAAGCCACTACTTAGAAACATGTTCTTCAACTTTACTAATCTGGTAAGTTAATAATTCGGAATTTAAACCCAGGAACTCTAATTCCAAAGCTTTATCACAACTAGGGTTCTGCACTTTTTCTTTGTGTATGCATTTCAAATTAATCTATAGTTTGGAAAGATATACTTTCTTCTTAGTAAAACTCATGCTTTATTAACTTTATGAAGTCCACATTTTTATTGGTGGGACTGCTTCTTCATGTTACATGTGATTTTCTTTCAACATATAAATACAATAAAATGTTCACACATCTTCACAAATACTACTGAAGAATAAAAGCATGCAGAAATTCAATCACAGGTTGGCAAGATAGTTCAGTGGACTAAAGCACCTGCTTAGACAAGCTTAGGCAAGTGCAGGGACCATGGTTCAATTCCTGACCCTACATGCTGTGCGGGCCCATCTCCAGGGCAGACTGAGTCAGCCCCAGGGTCCAGGTATGGTGGCGCATACCTGTAATCCTAGCATTGGAGGGCTGAAAACAGGAGGATCACTATGAGTGTGAGCTGCGCAATAAGGCCCTGTAGCAATCAAATACATTAAAAAAAAGAAGAAGAAAAAGAAATTAGATTACAAAGACATAGAACTTTTATCCTATAATACGTAACTATTTTCTCAATACACACTCAGAATTAAGTCAGTTTGAGGATGTTACTGTATGCAAGTTATATATTATTGATGCAATGCAAATTAATATAATTTAGTAAAGGCTTAGCTCTACTATAAAATTGAATATTTAGCTGATGAATTAGAAATAAAATATTTACAGTTTTGGTCTTTTTGGCAAATAACTGGTAATAAGGTAAGGTTTACTATTTGAACCATTATAAAAATACATTCAAGTACTTATAGATGTTATCTACGTCATATATGTGTGTACATGAAATATATCATATACCTGTAACACATGTACTATATGTATGTGTATATACATATAAGTGTGATGCATCTACCTTTAAATATTAAAGCACATTTCAAACTTGAGAAAGTGATCCCAGGGCCGGCCATGCCTCAACGGATCAAAGCACCTGCAAACAGGCACAGGGGCTGGAGATTTGACATTAAGATCAGACAAATCAGAAGTTGGAAATATATGACAAGAATTTTAAAGCATTATTTATACAATATACTTTCATAAGCACTTATAAATTGGCTGAAAACAAGTTAAAATTGTAAACCTCAACGAGGAATGACAAATCATACAAAAAAACAGAGCAAACTGCAAAACTGAAAACCATACACATAAAATCACAAGGGTGATCTGCTTGTTCTGTACTACAGTGGGGCTTTCAGAGTGCATATATATTAACAGTGCACCATAAGGACAGAGCAATAAAATTAGCTCAATCTGCACTACAGAGACAAAAACTAATTAAATGTGAATAACAGTTCAGGAACTGATAGAAGAAAAAACATTGAAACCATGTGTGCAGTCCAAGAAAATAGATAATGTGTATCAAAACTAGTCAAAAAATTATTCCCAAAATTTTCCAAATTTGATGAAGGAAATAAAATTACAGAAAAAATAAGCTAAACAAACCAAAAAGAAAGAAATATGGAGAAATCAGTACCAAGACACATCATAATTATCCTTAATGACAATGAGCAAGACTTTAAAAACCATTGAAAGCATCAGAGAGAAATGCCATAGGCTTGTAGGAAAACAATGTAAAATGTGAAAATAAGTAAATTTCTCAGAGACCCCGGAGGCCAAAAGACAGTATCATTTCTTAAATGCTGAAGGAAAGAACAATGAATTACAAATTCTTATTGTAATCCATTTTTATGTGTTTAGTACAGAGTCTCACTTCCCAGCATGGACTGTGAGTGATCTTCCTGCCTTCAGCCTCCCAGGTGCTGGGATTACAGGTGCAGGCCACCCCCTCCCCACCTCCCACCCCCACTCCTGGTCTCCATGGCCTGCTTGGTGTCTGCGGGTGGGGCAGGCATGGCATATGGTGCCAGGGATCAAAACGTGGTCCCTGTGCTTGCCTAAAGAGGCGTTTAGTGCTCTGAGCTATCTGATTCTTAAAAAATATCTAGGAAATAATGAGAAATAAAACATCTTTGACAATAGTAGGCCTGCCTTTAAATATTGATTAAAATAACTTCTTCAAATGTACATGAAATGACAAAATAAATTATCCTACAATATGACAAAGATAAAATAACATGAAAGCAGACAAAATGAAAAGTGCAATAAGCTATCATTTTCAAATGTATTTTAGAAACTGCTGTTTTATTTTTTAAAGTTTCAATATCACTTTGTATTCAGAGAACTTATGTTTAAAAATAGGATGTTAAAATATCTCAAAAATAGGACGTTAAAGTATCTCAATGGAAATAAGCCTTCCACACCTGAGTCCAAGTTGTAAAATTAGAATGCTACTCAATGGCATCAAGAGTAGATCAGGAATTTCACATAGTGAATAATTGTGAATAGTCACTATGGAAAGAGTGAACACAGAAGCACTACAAAAAACCAAACTCTCAAAATGAAACCCTTAAAATATGCTCATGGATATTAATTACTCAGCTTTTTTATTACTGGGACACAACATCATACACTTAGATTTTAAATGAGCACAGTTTTAATTTGGCCCTTGATTTTAGAGGACCCAGTCATTAGTGGCCTGGCTTGAAAGCAGAGACTTCACAGGAGAAGAGCGTGGTGTAACCAAGAAGCTTTGGAGTTCTTGTAGATGAGCTCAGAGCAGAGGAGCCATACCACAGAAGAGGCAAGGAAAAGAATAAGCTCCTAAGTTCACATCTCTGGAACCCTCCCAGCAAAATAATATATATATATATATATATATATATATATATATATATATATATATTTACCAAGTCTCTGAAGGGTTTCAAGGCCAATCCAGTTACCAATCCTGCTTAGGTATCCCACTACTGTTCCATGTAAGGTGATGCACAAAAGCATACCTAATTTCCAAATAAACACAAGGTCACAGCATCCTACTAACTTGTTTTGAAACTGTTTCACTGCTATTTTATCTTTTTTTCTCATTAAAGCAAATTAAAAAATACAATGATCCTCGCCCCATGTACCATAGCCCCAAGATTTGGATTTGTCAAAAATTCCAAGTCATTGTCTTAATGAGACTCATGGCAAACTCTTAGCTGTAAAGCTCTGTAGAAATAATAATAATAATAAAACTATTATATTATCGCAACATAAAATAGCCCAATTTATGGCCAGCCAAATAGCTCAGCAGATTAAAGCACCTGCAAGCGGGTGCAGAGTCTGGGGGTTTGATCCTGAGGCCTGCCATGTCAGCCCTGCCCCCTGGGGCATGCTGAGAATGCAGCTGAGACTGGTCATGGTAGTGTGTGCCTATAATCCCAACACTTGGGAGGCTGTAAAAAGGAGAATCACTATGAGTCCAATCTAGTAGTGAGACCCTCAACATCCTCTAGACCCTTCCCTAAAATACAGGAAGAAAAAAGAGAGACAGAGAAAAAAAAGAGCCCAATTTAGGTGTTCCCATTCTATTGAAGAGGAACAGGAGGCTGGCAAAGAAATGGACCAAGTAAGTCAAGTGTTTATGTGCTTTAGTTCCATATACAGCATTCAAGGCCTACAGGCACATGTATTAGACATGAGCTCTGCAGGGTTTGGGTAGCTCTACATCTACTGCCTTGCTGACTATAGCCTACATGGTCTCTCCGTGGTTGGCTATGTTCACTGCCCACAGCTTACCTCAATGGATCGTCCATGTTCCCAGTTTCTTCAAATTCCTGGAGTCTCTTCTGCACATTTGGCTTCATTTCTACAGTTTTAGGTACTACCCTTTCTTGAACTCCTTTGTTGGTCTCCAATGCCTTCTTCTGTAATCAAAGAGGAAGCCTTTCTGACTCCACAACACTTACATTCTGCATACTGGTAAAGCTAGCATCACATGGCTATTGCAGCTGGAAAAGTAGCCAGGCCCTGCTGGACCATGACTGAGAACCTAGGTGACTGTGAAACTAAGTATAGTGAAACATCTTGGGGAACCAGTTCCTTCAGATTCTCCTCTCAAGCATGGTTTCCAGAAGCTCTGCTCAAATGAAAAGTTTGCACTTTTACACTCTTAATCCTATGATGGGTTGGATGGAGTTGATTTCTGAGACGGTATAAAGGCTTTTTTGTTCTTGTCCTTGTACAGTGCTTTGTTTTTTTTAATAGCCACTATTTCTTCTTCAAAAACTTTTAGCCTTAAATTTATGCATGTTTCAGGTGGGCCAATTTAAATTTTAAATTAAATTTAAGATTAATATTAACATTATTTTGTACCTTATGGCATAGCATACAGGTGGTACTATAAACGAATCTCCTATTCTGTGTTCCCACCACCTTGGAAAACATATATACAGAGTAGAGCATAAATTAAATCCAAAATAAAGTATGCTTTCAATTAAGGAAAATTAAAAAATGAAAGAGATGAGTTAAAAAAAACAAGTAAA
The DNA here is from genome assembly GCF_000260255.1 of Octodon degus. Lineage (NCBI taxonomy): Eukaryota > Metazoa > Chordata > Mammalia > Rodentia > Octodontidae > Octodon > Octodon degus. The sequence continues at coordinate 113,767 of NW_004524755.1, read as the reverse complement.
AAGAAGCCATAGTTAGCTATTCAGAAGACCAAATAGGTAACCCAAATTAATAAAGTAATACTTCAAGCAATAAACATTTCAATGAGTAGAATTATATATTCTAATAGATGGCCTAATTTGAAATATCTAAGATAGTCATAAAAATGTTTTATGAAGCATTATTTACATTTCTTGTGTCTTTTATTTGTAGTATTTTGCTAAAATACTATTGACAATTTATATTACATTTAAGTAAGGTTCATTGATCAACTATGTGAACAACTCACAGTCAGAGATCACGCTCATGCAGGGAGAAGTTTTTGTTCTCTAGCACCCACTGCAGTTGTACATTTATTGTAATAACCAATATGTTCTTGCAGATTTCAACACAACTCTCTGAGAGTTGAGTAGGAGCAGACACACTGAAAACATAGTTTTCAGGAAGCATCATCTCCTTCCTTAGGTTCACACCAGAGCAACATAGAGACATTTCTCAGAACAAGAGAGACAAATCTAATGTAAAGGGAAAAGCTGGATTTTTTTTTAAAGTAGTAGAAGACATTTCAAGCCAAAAATATATACTTACAAGATCTATATCAGTCAGATCAATTATAGTCACTAATACTAGGGGAAATCCTTCTACTTGGTCTAGGGCTTTTCTCTTTTTAAGTCCAAGTCCCAAGTGTTTGTTATTTTGCAGCCTGTTCTACTGCCTGTTTTGAAGGAAGAAGCAATGGCATTAGAATGAAGACCAACTTTCTTGGCCGGCCAAATAGCTCAGTGAATTAAATCGCCCGTAAGCAGGTTCAGGGGCTGGGTTTTAAATCCTGGAGCCTGCTGTGCTGGCCTCGTCCCCAGAGTGTGCTAAAACAGCAATTGAGACTGGGCATCCTGCATGCGTGCCTGCAATCTCAGCTCTTGGGAGGCTGTAAACAGCTGGATCGCTATGAGCCTGATCTAGTAGTGAGACCCTTAATACGCTGTAACCGTTCCCTAAAACACACACACACACACACACACACACACACACACACACACGACCCAATTTCTTAGGCTCTAATAATAAAATATTCAGCTTCTACATTACATGAAATTATACATTTATGCTATTTGTCAAATTTGTCTGATGAACACGGGAGAGGAGAAAGCAAGATGTTGGTACCAAATGTTATAGGAAATAAAAATATTTCATTTTATCATGGATAATATTGAATATCAATTGAATTCACTTGTCTTATCAAATAGCAGAGGATATGACATGTAAATGTATTTAGTCTATTTAAGCTTAATCTAGGCCACAGGTATAGAAAAGAGGAAAAAGAAGAAGGACAAAGGTCACCAGTAAAATATACCTAACAAGATCTATTATCAGGTTGCAGGAGGAGCCGTGTCCTACAGAATACAAGGAACTGGAGTAGAGCCTGTGTCTTAGTGCAGTCAGCATTTGCAAGGGAAGTAATTTAATACATGACACATAATTTATGGGACTATTTTTATTTTTATTATTTGTTTATGTATTTAGTACAGAGTCTACAGGGTCTCACTACACAGATCAGACTCATTGTGATTCTCCTTTTTTCAGCCTCCCAATGGCTGGGATTACAAACATGTCACCACAGTCAGTCTTAATAGATGTTTCAGTACCCCTTGCAAGAGTGCCTGGCATGGTAGGCCAGGGATCAAACCCAGGCCCTTGTGCTCTGCCTAAACTGGCACTTTAGTCTGTTGAGCTATTTGGTGGGCCCAAGATTATTTTTATACCATTCACTCAAAGAGTGACATGTAAAAGAATGTGGGAGATCTGTCCATACATTAGAGGCAGAAAGAATCCAGCTTAGGGCCTGGATCCCATGGCAATGTCCTGCATGAGTCCAGCTGAAGACTTACAGCTCATGGAAGTGTTCTCTACAAGTCTAACTGGAGGCCTAGAGCCCTCAACAATGTCTCATGCAAGTCTGTATCAAGAATCTGTGCTGGGGAAGCCCACAGGTCAGTGGTGGAAAAGAGAAAGTCTACATCAGTGGACTGAAGGATCTGTGCCAACATGCTAAAACTGCGCTCAAGGTAGGGACCAATGCAGCCCCGGGAAGCACCTCAGCCATCATCAGCAACACTTCTATTGATAACAGCTGAGTTGAATTTGAGAAAGCCATACTGTCTCTCAAGTAAATGTTTGTTGTTTTTTTTTTAAAGGCAATAAATGAAAACTAGATACAAGAAAAAAATGCCACAGGACAGTCCTGCTACAATGCTGTATATGGTTGGATTTCTTAATTTCTGTGTAAAATTATGTAATTGTTTATTCATATTTTTTCATTTTTTTATTTTTTGTCTTCATATTCTGCAGGGAATTAAAGTTTAACATATCAATACTTGATGGAAAATACCTGTTCCATGTTATGCCTAAGATGTTTGATATTCAGACACATAGTGAGGTTAAACACAACTGCATATGTTGTAGGGTAATAATAAGCTTCTCTTCTGGAAGGTTAACAACCTAAATTTGCAGACCAAAAATCAGAGAAAAAGAAAGGCTGCAAAGACAGCCAACATTTTGGCCCTCTCCTTTCAAGGTCAGTGAGGACTCAGGACATAGGAAAACCTATAGTGTAACATCATGTAACTCAGTTGTGTCCCAAATTTTCTGGTCAAGGAGATTATGGGGCCACAGAGGAATGTGATCAATGATGTAGAGTGTGTCTAAGGAGAGTCACATGGAGAGAAAACATTTTCTCAGGCTTTCACAGGGAGCAAATTGGTGAAGCAACAACTCTGACTCATCCACATGGCTGATGCTACAAACTGAGGTACAGGGTTTCAGGGTAAATCCTGAGGGGATTTGACTGACCTTATCAGATACAAAAGTTACATTTCTTGTTATGTATGCCTTGCTTTATCTTGGTCTTAACCAGCTAGCAGAAAAATATGAAAATGAAGTATAAAAAATAAAGCCACATTAATATAATGAGCTATAAAAAGCTCAAGTCAACAACTTTGGACATTGCCAGTCATACAGAAATCTTACAACTCTTATGGACTACTGGACTATATAGGGAGATTCTGCTGAATTCAAGTACCTACAATATTTAAATGACGATGGAATCCCCATCTCTGACAAAACTAACCAAAAAAGTGGGATAGAAATGAACCATCCTTTTGTATTTGTATATTCAAAATAGGATAGACATACAGCTCCATTCTCTTAATTCTATCAATAGAGAGGTTTGTTATAATAGTGTTTGTGGACAAGATACCATGTCTGCATCTTGTACAATGAATAACCACTAAAACAACAATATGCAATGTATTAATTATTGGAACTGTGCTATTAATCGGTTTTGAAACTGTCTCATTGATATCTATTTCTCAATAAAATTATTAAAAAACAAACAAACAAAAAAAAACAAACAAACAAACAAACAAAAAAAAAACGAAAGCCAGTGTGACAATCTCTGTCAGGAGAACCAACAGCTCCACCTCTTCCTTTGTAGTTCCCCTTTTTGCATTGTTACCAACAGTCCTCAGGTGGGTCCTCCACATCCAGGACCCTGCTGACTCAGGTCAGCTGGAGCAACAGCTGTCAATCCATCGCCCTTAGGATTACTTCAGCAAAGATGGCGGAGCTGGAATATCCACACAGCATCTACTTCTGGTTACTCATAGAAGATAACATCTAGTCGTTAGCAGACAGTACCACCAGGGAGAGCCCTTGGGCAGTTGGGAGTAAGTCAGGATTGATTAGAACAGGAAGCCCAAGCAAATATGAACAGGAATAAATAGCAAGCGATACATATGGAAGTCTACTTGTTTTTTCCTCATTGCTACTGCTACTAGTATATATTTATTTTTTTTATCTAATTTGACAGATACACTAAGCAATTTAATATTTCTGCCCATGCTGAAGCTGCACAATTTTCATTAAATTTTCCCCCCTCTTTTTCTACTTTGGGAACTCATATCCAAATAAACCTGTTTATAAATACAAACTTTTATCTACAGTGCTTATGTGAAAATTACTGTTTTTTCACATATTTTAATATAGTACTCAAAATCTTTTCACTTTATCAAAAATTAATATATTCTACCTGTACAACTGAATCATCTAGAATGTTTGTCTAATAATTTTGATCTCCTTAGAAGATTTCATAGGACTACTTTTACACATTTAATTTTTCCAGTTTCCTATCATAGTATGAGTTCAATAAATGTAGGCTGTAATAAAAATCTAATATTCTTAAAGCTTTTAATTAACAAAGATTGAGCAAGTGTTTAGAAGACTTGCAAACTGTCTATTAACTAATGTAACATTTTCTTCTTTTTTACATATTAACGTTTATTTAGGGCACAAAGTTTTTAAAAACTTTTTATTGGTACACATTTGCCATACATAATGCTCACATTCATTGCAGGAAATTTGTATCCATACATAATATGTCTTAATTTTTTATTCCCATTTTATTCCTTCCCTTCTACCTTGCTTCCCCTCTCCATCTGCTCAGCATTATTTCCATTTTTTCCTTTTCCCCAGAAGGAATACACTCTAAAGTAATGATAAAAGTGCAGTATAGGGGGCCTGCCCCTTAGCTCAGTTCTTTAAGTGGCTGCTTCAACAAAGCAGTCAGGCTCAGGTTGCTGTGCTTCAATCCCCACAATTCAAGCCAGCAAAACCTGCCCTGAATGCATTTGGAGCAAAAAAAAAATCCTTATTTCGTTTAAAAAAAGTGTAGTACAGTAAGTACAAAAACCAGTAACGCAATTATTTTTATTGTAAAATATAATGCACTATACAGAAGTGTACATATTATGCCTTCATATGATGGGTAGTATAGTGATTTTGTTCATGCCAATGTCACCACAAAAGTGAATAATACATTATATATGTCAACCTGGTGTCAGCTATGACGTTACTAAAGAGTGAATTTTTAGCTCCATCGTAATCTTTGTGTGTGTGTGTGTGTGTGTGTGTGTGTGTGTGTGTGCTGGTGTAATTGTTTTTTATTTTTTATGTCACTTTTTTCCCATAATTTTATTGAGAAACAAATAGCAATGAGACAGCTTCAAACCAAATAGGGAGGACAGTTTCAATAATTAACACATTGCATACATTCTTCCTAGTGGTTAATTGCTGTACAAGATGCAGACATGATATCCTATTTACAAACACCATTAGAACAAATCCCTCTGTTCATTAAGGGAATGTAACTATCTAACTATTCTAACCACTTTGAATACACAGATACAAAATGGACATTAATCTGTATCCTCTTTTTTTGTTAAGTTCCATTATTTGAATATTATAGGTATATAAACTCAGCAAAATATTCTCAAAGAGTCCAGTAGTCCATAATAGTTTTGGGTCTTCCACTTGACTGGCAATGTTAGAAATTGTTGACCTGAGTCCCCTATAGCTCAACATAACAGCATGGCTTTACTTCTTATATTTCTTTTTTATACTTTTCTGCTGGATGGTTAAGATCAAGGTAAAGCAGGACCTATGCAACAAGAGTTGTAGCTTTTGGGTCTGATAAGGTCAGTGAAATCCCCTCAGGATTTATCCTGAGATCCTGTACCTCAGATTGTAGAACCTTTGTCAGTGTCAGCCATGTGGATGAGTCATGGCCATTGCTTGGCCAATGTACTCTCTGTGAAAGCCTGAGAGAAAGTTTTCTCTCCATGTGACTCTCCTTAGGCACACTCTACATCATCCATCACTTTCCTCTTTGGCCCCATAATCTCCTTGATCAGAAAATTTGGGACACTACCGAGTTACATGACATTACAGTACAAGTTCTCATATGTCCTGAGTCTTAATTGACCTTGGAAGGCTAGGGCCAAAATGTTGGCTTTCCTTGCGGCCCTCGTTTTTCTCTAACTTTGGTCTGCAAATTTAGGTTGTTAACCATCCAGAAGACAAGCTTATTGTTATTACCATACAACATAGGCTGTTAAGCTTAATCTCACTATTTGTCTGAATATCAAACATCTTAGGTATAACATAGAACAGGTATTTTTCATCAAGTATTAATATGTTGAACTTTAAGTCCCTACAGAATATGATGAAAAAATATTTAAAAAGTAGAATATATTTTATAAAATAGGCATAAGGAATTATATACTTCTTATATTTACACATAAGTCAAAAAATCTAACCATATACAACCTTGAAGCAGGACAGTCCCACAATTGTGACATTTCTTTAGTTTCTAATATTTATATAAAATTAACTTTGATTCTTAATCATGCACAGAAAAGCACTTATACAATATTATTATAGTTTAATCCTCAGGTTATTTTTCTGTATACTTTACATTTTTGTCTAACTTGATTTACAAATATTCCAATCTAGGCAGATAAGTTTCAAATTTTTCATTTGGGGCCTGGGGAAATCGCTCAGTAGAATAAGCGCTTGCCTGGCAAGCACAAAGACCTGAGCTCAAATCCCTGTTCCACCAAAAGAAAATTATTTGAAATTCTCCAGTTATAATTTAAAAGCTTTAAGTGAATCTAGGATATATATTTAATATTCTGTGATTATCTTTCCAGAACTTTCAACAAACTTTTGCACATTATATCGAATTTGCGTCCTATAAGCAATTCTTATACACACTGACTTCAATAGAGCTTTTTGATAAAATCTCACATGCTGATGAAAGATAAGCAACATTGCTGTAATTTTCTCCTTCATTAAGCAAATAAAGTTCTTGAAAAAAATCCCAATTTAGAAACATAATCACCCATTAACCTCTAATAATATCTGACAAAATGTCTTTCAAGCTGAAATTTCATGGTGTTTTAGAGTTTATATCAAGAGGTGCAATTGCTAGGAATAAATGATTTTTTTAAAACTAAATATGCCTTGGAGAAATAGAATGTAAGGCAAAGGTAGGCAAGAAGCATTGTATTTTGGTGTAGATGATCATCATACACCAAATGTGAAAGAACTGATTGTGGAAATTGTGGCCTGAGAGAACTTAATGCATTGTCACACTTTTATTTTACAAATAAGGAAAATGATGCTCCGAGAACATAATTTTTCTAGAGTTCAAAAACCAGGAAGAGGTAAATTCAGATGCTCTAGCCTCTTATACATTCTGTGATCAGGTAACAGATGGATCCCCATATTCATCTTTTCCCAAATTTTATTATTTAAGAAATCAGGCACAGTAAGTCACAAGTGGCAATGAAAATATACAGTGAAACACAACCCACTGCCACAGAGGTAGGAGGATGAGGGCAGGAAGCAAATATTCTCCACTTGCTTTTACCATTGGAAGTAAACAAATGAAATAATTAGCTTATTCTTGAATTAACATTTATTTAGTGTCTCCTTGTCATCATAGATCTGTTTGTATCTTGAGGTCAAAGTAATCAAAGGAGCAGAACTCTGTGTTTAGGTCTTACACTCCAGTTGTAAATATGATCATTTGATATTTTGAAAATAATAGTTCAGTTGAGGGAATGATGAAGAGAGACAAGGAAAGAGGAAATGAGAAGGAAGAAAGGTGGGAAGAAAGGAAAAAAGAAGGTACAAAGGAAGGAAGGGAAAGAGAAGACAAAGGATAAGTGAAGGAAGGGGAGGAGAGAAAAGCTATGGGTTCTAAGCAATGAACAAAGAAGTGGCTTTAATTTTAAATTAGGCAAGGAAGAAAGTAGTAGAGGGTAAGGATGTGGCGGTCCTGAGGGTTTGTATCTTGAGGCTAGTGACTGGCCATTGTAAGATTTTTGGTCTTCATCCTGCATGAAATACATAGTTATTGGAGAGACCTGACCAGGTTAGTCATAGGAAAATAAATACTTTATCTACAACATTGAGGAGAGATTAGAGGGGAAGAGTAAGTAGACAGCTAACACAGAGGTGATGGAAGGATGTAGACAGGATTGTGGTTAGACCAGATGTCAGTTATGGGAATGGGCAGAAGGGGTTTCCTCTTGGAGATCGCTTCACTCCCATGCTGACAGGATTTGTTCAGAATTTTGATGTGAGGTGTGAAAGAAATAGAGACATTAGAATTGAAGCATGAGCCTGAAGAAGCTTGTAAGGTGAAAGACAGAAAAATGGAATGAGTTCAAGTTGTACTTAACAATAAAATATCACTGAGGTCATATTTTAAAAGGTGACAGTGTGGAGCAACTTTAAGACAGTAGAATCTTTTGACACAGTGGCTGTGCAGAACTTGATACGGAAATAGGACAAAGATTTCCTCACCACTTTTGGAACTCCCTGAAATGCCTCTCCACTAAAGGAGCTTGAGGACATTGATGAGTCCCCTGGCTGAGACCACAGAATTATTCCTCACACCACAACTCTAGGTTAAATGAATCCAATACATCTAATCCTTCAACAGTTCCTGTTAGGCATTACTTTATGAGAATCATATGAGGCTACTTCTCTTCATTGACACACACTAAATCAGTCCCTGGAGTGCTGCCCCAAAGAAGAAAAAAGTTTGTCCTGGATATTTTATTATTACTTTGCTTGATATAGATCCCCTTCCAGAAATTCCTTAAGCCATATAAGGAAACACAAATGTTTGAGCAAAGCTATTACGCAAATAATTAAAACTGTTAGTTACTTTTTATTTTTTAATATATATTTAGCACAGGAGCTACAGGGTCTCACTATACAGATTAGACTCATAATCATCCTCCAGTTTTCAGCATCCCAAGTGCTGGGATTACAGGCGTGTGCTAACATGCTCAGTCTTACTCACCATCTCAGCACGCCCCAGAGGCAGAGCCAGCACTACATGCTGGGGATCAAACCCTGGTCCCTGTGTCTGCCTAAGCAGGTGCTTTGGGTCACTGAGTTATATGACTGGCCCTCTGTTAGTTACTTTTGTCAAATATATGATTAATATTTAACAGTACCGGTGATTCTGCGTGGAGTACTTAGTATGGATTCATGCTTCTGCTGTTACACGTTGCATAGGAATATTAGCTTGCCACATTCTATGTGTCTATAGGTGTTGTGTGTGAATGCTGTTGGGATTTTGACTAGTCACACTTCTTACGGAGCTATGTCATCTTCCATTCCTCATGGGTACCAGGCATGGCTTGCCACATTGTCTTCAAGGATCATGACAAATGGGAAAAAGAATGAACAAGTTTTCCTCTTGAAGAACCATGGACAGTTTTACCACTCAGTGATTTATTTGAATACTGAGAATAGGCAGGAAAGAGCATTGTATACTTCAGTTCAGCATGAACTGAAATTTCATGCGAGGAAATCAGCGTATCAACTCTTCCAGTTTCTGTACTAACTTTCAAACATATGAATCTCTTTAGTTACTGACTTCAGAATTAAAGTAAGGCTTCTGCAGTACTTTTAGATTTGCATATTTTTACTGGCTGATCAAAACTAATACCCAGATTTTGTAAGATTAGGAATTTAGTCCTGAAGCATCTTGGAAGATACGTTTTAATTGTATCACGTAGTTTGATGAGACAGACACTCAGTCACACAGATTCTGAGAAGCTATTCTACGCTGGTCACCACGTGAGGCACTTGGATGAATGGTGACTAGAGCTACAACCTCTTTCTGAAGTATTAAAAATGGTAAGAAGCACTTCATTTATACTACGACAGCATCAAACTGCAGAATCTGGAGTGCTGTAGTTAGGATTCATAAACAGGACCAGAGGGGGCAAGAAGTGTTTAAAATTTTTTGTTTGTTTGCATATTTATTTATTTGGTGGAGCGTCTCCCCACACAGCTCAGACTCTTTGTGATCCTCCTGACTCAGCTTCCCCTGGGCTGGGATTACAGCAAGCACTGCCAAAAGCCGGTTTCTGTAGCTGGCTTAGTGCACCGAGGGTTCGCTAGCACAGCTAGGGTTCCATGGAAGGGCATGCGGTACCAGGGATCCAACCCCAGTCCTTGAGCTTGCCAGGCAGGTGCTAAGACCACTGCACTATCTCCCCAGCCCTGGGTCAAAAGTGTAAGAAACACTGTAAAAATATACTACTATATTGAGAACATAGTTGTGCTCTATGGTTTGATCTCTTCATCAGAAATCACCTCTAATTTGTCATGGCTCTAGGTAATCAATTTTTAAACTTTTGGTAATTCTGAGGCTTTCTGGTGCAGTTTTTTTTTTTCCTGCAGAATCACTGTAAGTACCTGTCTGTAGATCAATTTGAAAAATTTAGGTTGGGGCCCTGGGAGGTAGATGGGCCCAGGGAGATAGCTCAATAGAATAAGCGCTCGCCTGGCAAGTTCAGGGACCTAAGTTCAATCTCCAATCCTGAAAAAAAAAATATTGTTTTGGTCACATGTGCTTGTTTAAAATTTAAGCTTGTTTTATTATCAACAATTTTCAACAACCGTCACTTACAATATTGTCTTCTTCCCACTCTCTTTCTAGTTTTTATAACCACTTATTTAAAATCACCTATATCTGGATGGCCAGATAGCCCAGCGACTAAAGTGCCTGCTTAGGCAGAGTGAGGAGACCAGGGTTTGATCCTCAACACCACATACTGTGAAGGCCCAGTCCCTGGGGTGCGCTGAGACAGCAACTGAGACTGGGCGTGGTGTCACATGCCTGTAATCCCAGTGCTTGGGAGGCTGAAAAGAGCAGGATCACTAGGAGTCTGATCTGTGTAGTGAGACCCTGTACTAAATACATTAAAAAATTAAAATCATCTATATCTTTATTTCTTTTTGTTTATTTCCTTCAATAAAACCTACACTCAACTAAATATTTTTCTATTTTCCTGTCTACTCATTAACCTACCCACTGAGAATATTCATTGTAATAATTACACTTTTTTGTTACAGAATATATGATTTTATTACATAATGGTTTGCTGTACTTTTACTCTTGCTGTTATTTCATTCATTCCTTTCATCTCTCTTTTTTTTTCTGTATTTAGTACAGGGTCTACAGGGTCTACAGGGCCTCACTAATAGATTGGACTCATAGAGATTCTCCTGTTTTCAGTCACCCAAGTGTTGGGATTACAGGTGGGTGCCACCATACCCAATCTTAATTGCTGACTCAGTGTGCCCCACAGGTGAAGCTGGCAGGGTACCCTGGGGATCGAACCCTGGCCACTGCACTCTGCCTAAGCAGGCGCTTTAATCTGCTGAGCTATCAGGCTGGCCCTCATCAATTTTTAATATAGTAAATATAATGCTTCTACAATTTCACATGCTTTTTAATCAACATACACATTTCTACTCTTAATTTCTCCATTGTATCATTTTCCTTATTATTTAGAGTGTAGGGATGCAGGGCTGAGGTGATTTGCTACGCTCCTAAATGTCTGTGTTGTAAATACTGTTCAAAAGACTGATTTGATTTGTCTTTATTGGAGTACTAACAATAACTGACTTTGGTTTTGCTTCTGTCTTCTCATCATTGTCTTAACTGTCATGCCTTTAATACCTATGGCTATGAAAAATTCAAATTTGACTTGCAAAATGGCCTTAGGCTTGTCTTTCTGTATGAGATCTTAATGAGCAACAGGATTCCTGGAAGTAAATGGAGTCATAACTTTAAAAATTCCTATTTCATGAATAAGAAATTACTTTGTACTCTTATTTTACTATAGAAACTTGGTTGAATTTTCCTACCTCAAAGAGCCTTAAGGCACCAACTTCTGTATCAGCAAAAAGTTTAAATTTCTGAACATTATTCCTGTGTCAGATTTCCTAATCATGACACTTATTCAACTTTAGCAATCTTTAAAATTTATCTTAAAAATTAATTTTCATATCTGATATTTAAGAATTTATCATTCCTGTCTTTTAGCTTAGTTATGTATTGTATATTACTACATGATACTGCAGTTAAAAATCAAAACCTAAGTTCAGCTTTTGATGCAATGCAGAATTTCCTATTCTGTACAATATAAACATAATGAAGTCTAGATAAGGCCAAAAATATACAAATACACATGCTTATATGTACATATATTATTGGCAATAAAATAGGAGAGAAATTATTAGATGATTAGATTTTTTGAGGAAAAAGAATCAGAGAAGAGGCCTGCTCACCCATGACCTGGATCCCTTTCCAGCCAGAGCCCAGTCCCAGAATGTGTGTGGGACCTTCTGCCTGCTTGCCTGATCCCCAGATACCTTTCCAGCCAGAGCCCAGACCCAGCCTGTGTGTGGGACCATCCATGCACTCGCTGGATCCCTTTTCAGCAAAGGCCCAGGCCTGCTATTTTTTGTGGGACCATCCATACACTCATGGGAACCTCCTCCATCAGATAGGCCTGGTGTGGAACCTGGAAGCAGAAATCCCTGTTGAGAGACTAGGGGCCAGACCCAACCAGCTAATCTAGGAATGGTACATCTTGCCACAGGGACACAGCAGGTTCACTTCCACAGGCTACAGCAGGAAGAAGCAAATCACAGCAGCCAGAAATAAGCCAGGCAAATCTGGGTGAGTTCAAACTTGGTAGACACAGACCCGGTAAGCTGAGACACTTTTCCAGACACGGATCTATGAGAACATCCTCTCTTTGTCTCTTGATCCAAAGAAGGGGGCAAGAGGTAACCAGGGTGAACTAGTCTACATGGGAGACCTCATGTACATCAAGTGGAGGTGATCAGACAGAACTTAGGGGAACTAATTTAAATACAAATTCCCAATTTAATATCTACTTAGCTACACAGACATAATGTTTGCTCTTATGGTCTAAAATACAAACCTACTAGTTACAAAAGTTATTCAACTGCTAAATGTCATTAACCATTATTAGTGTTCCTAATTGTAGTTATGTGAATACAAAACAGTAGCTGCCTTAACTATACAGTCTCTCTTGGTTCAGAATTTGACATTCATTCACCACCCCCTTCTTTTTGAACAACCATCTACCCGAGAGACTTCATAGCAGCAACTGGCATATCATGACAAGCAGCCCATATTCAAAAGACCAGAGTGACAGGCACTCCAAGTATGAAACTACTATTACAGATTACCAGCTGCAGTGCAGTAGCTTAGTTCACAGGTATCAGTATATATAGTTAGTCAGGGTGAGAATCCTTCCAATTAACTGCTAGATTCAAAATTCTTCTGGAGATTCTCGGGATCAACGTATGCAATGTGTTAACTATTGAAACTGTCTTACCAATTTGATTTGAAACTGTCTCATTGCTATTTGTTTATCAATAAAATTATGAAAAAAAAGAAAAAAAAAGAATTTTGTAGGTGTTAAGGTAATAACTGCTCTGAAGCTCTACACCAAACATCAGAGGACAGTGATATACCAAATGACAAAGGTAAGGGGCAAAATGCATTCTCAGGGCCTGGCCAAACCATCACAAATATAGGAGACACTAGCATAGAAGAAATTGGAAATCACACACCTGAAATCTCTGAAATAATAGCATCTGAGCTGAAGAAGTAACTGCAGAAAGGTATAGAGGAAATCAGATCAGTAATACTCTCTGAAGTAGAAAAAGGAATGGTAACTATAGTGAAAAACTTACTAAGTGCTTCAAAAGAAGACACCAATAAAAAAATAGAGGATAATAGAAAAACGATGGAAACCTTGAATGAGCAATATAAGAAATAAATAGAATGCATGAAGCAGATTCAAAGACATACGCAGAAAATTAAAACTTCAATCACAAGCTGGCAAATCCATTTGAATGAAAGTGAAGATGGAGTTTCAGACTTTGAAGACACCATTGCAGCTAGAAAAATTTAAGAAAAGATCTCTTAAAAACACTAGGATGCAGGAAAAATTAATGCAACATCTGCAAGGTGATGCAAAGATGAATAATATAAGACAAATAAGCATCAATGAGAAAGGAGTCAATACAAATGATATAAAAAGAATATGGGCAGAAGAAATAGCAGAAAACTTCCCAAATATGGAGAAATAATCTGACATTCAGTAACCAAAGCATACAGAACTCCAAATAACAGCAACCTAATTAAAAACACACCAAACATATAATAATCAAGATCCCAGAAATTCAGCACAGGAACAGTATACTAAGAGACACTACAGAAGAGAAGCAGATCATATTTAAAAGAAAATCATTAAAAATAAGGGCAGATTTCCCTTCACAAACCATCAAGTCAAGAGAAGCATGGAAGAAAGTATTAAAAGTTTTCCAGGAAAACAAATTCCAACCCAGACTGATATACCCTGCAAAATTCTCTTTCAAGTTTGAGGGAGAAGAGAAATACTTCCATGGCAAAGAACAACTAAAGAATTTCATAATGTGGCAAGCACAAGGGCCTGAGTTCAATCCCCGGTTCTGAAAAACAAATCATAATAACCAAACAAAACTCTACAGTCTAATAAAAGATATTCTAGAGAGGGACCAAAAAGAGCAAAACTCCACAAATGAGAATGGAAAAACTCCACACAATAGGGCAAACAATTAAACACAGGAGAAAAAGGGGGTATAGAACAGCAGATAAATAACATGTCAATCATAAGTCAGTACACCTCATTATATCCATCAATGTAAATGGACTCAATTTAGCAATTGAAAGAAATAGACTGGCAGAGTGGATTAGGAAGCAAAATTCAACAATATCTTGTAGATGAGAAACACACTTCAATCATAAAGAAATTTGTAGGCTGAAAGTCAAAGCATGGAAAACAACACCAGTACCTCAGAAAAAAGCAGGGTAGCAATCCTGATCAGAGCTCAGTCTGAAGTTCAAACCAATAATGATCAAATGGAATAAAGAAGTCTACTACATACTGATTAGGGGAAAAATACAAGAGGAAGAGGTAACACTCATAAATATGTACACAACAAACATGGGAGCACCAAACTATGGGAGACAAATCTTAATAGACATTAAAAAAAAATCTAGCATCCAAGAACACAATATTAACTGGAGACCTTAATACCCCTTATCTCAAAAAAGATAGGTCAGGCAGACAAAAAATTAGCAAAGAAGTAGCAGAACTTAACAAGAACTTGGAACAAATGGACTTAGTGGACATATACAGAGTGTTCCATCCAACCACATCTGAATACACATGCTTTTTAGCTGCACATGGGACATTTTCTAAAATAGACCACATAGTAGTTCATAAGTCATGCTTAAATATATGAAAGAAAACAGAAATTTTCCCATGAATAGTATCTGAACAGTGCAATAAAACTGGAAATAAATGACAAAAGAAACCACAAAAGCCCCATAAATCCATGGAAATTAAACAGCACCCTTTCAGCAAACAATGCATTACAGATGAAATTAAACAAGAAATTAAACAATAACTGCAATTCAATGAAAATTCAATCACAACTTGTCAGAATTTATGGCATGCAATGAAAGCAGTTCTTAGAGGGAAATGTATAGCTGAGAATTCACACATTAAGAAAACAGAATTGGAACAAGTAAATACCCTAATGCTGCACCTCAAACATCTAGAAAAAGAAGAGCAAACAAAAGCCAAAGCCCAAAAAAGGAGGAAATTACAAAGAATAGAGCAGAAATTAATTGAATTGAGATGAAGAAAACAATACAAAGAATTAACGAATCAAAAATACTGGTTCTTTGAAAGATTAAATGAAATTGATAAGCCTCTAACTAATCTCATCAAAGAGAGGAAAGAACAACCTCAAACTCATGCAATATGGAATGAAAGAGTAAAATTATTAGAGATCCAGTGGAAATTGAGAAGAGCAATTGCTATCTTGAGAAATCTTTACTCTCACAGAATGGAAGACACAGAAGAAATGGACAGATTCCTAGAAAGGTACAAATTACAAAAACTGAATCAAGAAGATATACCAACTCTCAATAACCCAATAACAGCCAATGAAATTCAAAATGTAATTAAAAAAACATACTGACAAAGAAAAGTACTGACAAAAGAATTCATACTGATAGCTGAATTCTGTAAGAAATTTGTAGAAAATATAATCCCTATATTCCTCAAACTGTTCAATGAAATTGAAAAGGGAACAATTCTCCCAAAACCATTCCTGGAGGCAAGTATTATATGATACCAAAACCAGAGAAAGAGTCAAATAAAAAGGAGAATTACAGACCAATCTCCCTCATGAACATAGATGCAAAAATTCTCAATAAAATCCTCGGAAATAGAATACATGAAATCATCAAGAAGATTATACAACATGACCAGGTAGGATTCAGCCCAGGGATGCAAGGATGGTTTAATATATGCAAAGCTATAATGTAATACACTAATGGGATCTATTGGGATCAATAGATCCCAATCCAAAAACCACATGATCATCTCAATTGATGCAGAAAAGGCTTTTAACAATGTCCCACACTAACTTGTATTCAAAGTCCTACAGAAAGTTGAAATAGATGGCCTCTACCTCAATGTGATAAAAAAAACATCCATGACAATCCAACTGCTAACATAATTCTAGATGGGTAATGACTGAAATCTTTTACTCTCAGATCAGAAACTATACAAAGATGTCCTATATCACCAATGCTCTTCAATATAGTTCTGGAATCATTAGATAGAGCCATGTGACAAAAGAGAGAAATAATAGAAATAAGAATAAAGAAGAAGTTAAGCTATTATTTGCAGATGACGTGATACTCTACTTGGAAGACCCCCAAAAAAATCCACCAAGAAGGTACTAGAATTAGTAGACAGGTTCAGTAGCATAGAGTAATACAAAGTCATTGCCAAAAATTCAATAGGATTCCTCTATACAGGTAAGAAACACACTGAGAGAGAAATTAGAGAAATGATCCCTTTTGCAATAGCATCACAGAAAATGAAATACTTAGAAAGTAATGTAACCAAAGAAGTAAAAGATCTATTCATTGAAAATTGCAGTACTCCGAAAAAAGTGATCATAAAGGATTTCAGAAAATTGAAAGATATTCCCTGCTCCTGGATAGGAAGAACCAATTTTGTGAAGATGGCCATACTCCCAAAATTGTTATACAGATTTAATGCAATCACTATCAAAATACCAACAACATTCCTTACAGACATAGAGAAAATTTATTTGGAACCAAAAAACAACTAGAATAGTAAAGGCAATCCTGGGAAACAAAGGAATGACAGGAGGCATTACAATCCCTGACTTGAAAATATACTATAAAGCTAC
Source organism: Octodon degus (assembly GCF_000260255.1). Lineage (NCBI taxonomy): Eukaryota > Metazoa > Chordata > Mammalia > Rodentia > Octodontidae > Octodon > Octodon degus. The sequence goes on along the minus strand of NW_004524755.1, from coordinate 96,756 downwards.
TGTGAAAAGATCAGTATGGTACTGGAAAGAAACAAAAAAAGGAAAATAGACTTGAGGACCAATGGAATATATTAGCAGATGCAGAAATGACCACAAACACACCAAGCCATCTTATCTTCGACAAAGAGGACACATGCTTAGTGGAAAAAAGATAGTCTCTTTAACAAATGGTGCTGGAAAAACTGGCTCTCTCCCTTCTGAAAACTTAAACTGGACACAGGTCTATCACCATGCATTAAACTAAAGTGAAAATGGATCAAAGATCTAAGCATTAAAACAGAAACACTAAATCTCCTGGAAGAGAGGGTAGGTGGAAGTCTTGAAGACATAGGTATAGGCAAACAGTCCATGAACAAAAATCAAACTGCATGGGTAATACTTGAAAATATTAACAACCAGGACCTCTTCTTATTGAGAACTTTCTGCACTTCAAAAGAAATTTCCAACAGAGTGAAAAGACAACCCACAAATTTGTAAAAAATGTTACTGAAGAAGCGCTCAGACAATGGTCTTATATCTAGAATTTATCAAGAGCTAAAAAACATTAGGTCGCCAAAATTTGAAGACCTAATCCAAAAATGGCCATCTGACATGAACACACACTTCTCAGAGGAAGAAATACAAGGGCCAGCCAAATAGCTCAGTAGATTAAAGCAACTGCAAGCAGGTGCAGGAGCTGGGTTTTGATCGCCAGGCCTGGCTTGCTGGCCCCATCTCTGGGCCATGCTGAGAGGGAAATTGAGATTGGGTGTGGTGGCATGCATCTGTAGTCCCAGATCTTAGGAGACTGTAAACAGGTAGCTCACTACAAGTCTGATCTAGTTGTGAGACCCTGAACACCCTGTACACCCTTCCCTAAAATACAGAAAAAGAAAAAGAAAAAAAGAAATATAAGAAGCAAATAAATACATGAAAAAATTTTCCACATCACGAGCTATTCATGAAATGCAAATTAAAACAACACTGAGATGCCATCTCACCCCATAAAGAATGGCTATCATAAAGAAATCAACCAACAACAAATGTTGGAGAGGCTGTGGGGAAATGGAACCCTTTTCCACTGCTGGTGGGAATGTAGACTGGTATAATCATTATGCAAATCAGTGTGGAGACTCTTTAAAGCCTAGGCCTGAAAATTCATTCAATCTAGCTATCCCCTTCTGGGAATTTTCCCAAAAAATGAAAACATCATATCATGGAGATATATGTGCGCCTATGTTTATAGCAGCACAATTTGTGATAGCCAAATCTTGGAAACAACTGAAATGCCCATCACCTTTGGAATGGATGAAAAAGATATGTTTTTATACAATGGAGCATTACTCAGCTATAAAGAAAATAAACTCAAAGCCTTCCTATATATGTGGATGCAACTTGAAGATATACTCATAAGTGAAATAAACCAGACCTATATCTTTAAATATCGGATTGTCTTCTTAGTGTAGGAATTAAAAAGAAGACATAAAAATCTAAAAGTACAACACAGTGCAGCATATTAATATGGCTTTAGTTTTTATACCTCATTTTTTTTACTTTTCTGCTGAATGGTTAAGACCAAGATAAATAACACCTATATAACAAGAAATATAGCTTTTGTTTCTGACAAGTTCAGTCAGATCACCTCAGGATTTACCATGAAACCCTGTCCTGCAGTTTGGAGATCCTTTGTCAGTGTCAGCCATGTCAACAGCTTCTGAAATTGCCAGTCCTAAGGATAACCCACTACTATTATGGACTACTGGACTATATTTTATTATTTTGCTGAATTTACACACCTACAATATTTAAATGGCAATGGAATACCCATCTCTCACAAAACTAAACAAAAAAGGGGATACAAACGAAGGACCATTTTGTATCTGTATATACAAAATAGTTAGGATAGCTATGCAACTACTTTCTCTTAATTCAATGAGAAAACAGGTTTGTACTAATAGTGTTTGGACAGGATATCAAGTCTGCATCTTGTACTATGAATAAACACTATGAAGACAACAATCTGCAAAGTATTAATTATTGAAACTGTCCTACTAATTGGTTTTGAAACTACCTTTTTGCTATTCATTTCTCAGTAAAATTAATAAAAATATAAAAGTATGAAACAGCTAAATGGAAAGTGAGAATTTAAGGATTAGACAATGAAGAAAGAGAAAGCTGAAAAATTAGGAAATATGGCAGGGGCTAAACTATGCATTTATATGAACAAGATGGTTAAGGCAATAGTCCTGAGCATCTCTAGTAGGTTTTTAAAAATAGCAGTTAATGGGTAGAACTCTCACCCTGACTACCTCAATATGCTGATATCTGTGAACTAAGCAATTACATTGAGGATAGCAACGTATAGTTCTAAAACCATGCTTGAAATACCCATCATTTTGGTCTTCTAAATGGGTATTGCTTCTAATGTTATGTAAGTTATTGCTATACTCTAAAGTATATGGTTCTAAAAAAAAAAAAGGTAATGGCCAGCCAAATGGCTCTGTGGTTAAAGTGCCTGCAAGCCAGCAAAGGAGCAGGGCATTTGATCCCCTGGCCTGTTGGGCTGGCCCTGCCCTGGGGCACGCTGAAATGGTGATTGAGAGTGGGCGTGGTGGTGCACGCCTGTAATTGCAGCACTTAGGAGGCTGTAAACAGAAGGATCACTAAGAGTCTGGATTAGTAGTAAGACCCTGAACACTCTGTAGACCATTCCCTAAAATAGGAAAAAAAAAAAAGGTAATAATAGAAAACATGACACAAGAAAAAAAAAGTCATAGTATTGTCTTGCTACAAAATTGTATATGGCTTGATTTGTAAATTTCCACATAAAAATTTGTATTTTTTCCATATTCTATAGGGATTTAAATTTTAGAATATGCATGGTTGTTGCAAAATAGCAGTTTCTTTCTTTCTTTTTTTTTTTTTAGAAGCTTTATATTCAGACAGATAGTGATGTTAAGCTCAACTGCCTATGTTACAGGGTAATAATATCATTAAGCTTCTTTTCTCGATGGTTAACAACTAAAGTTTTTGGACCAAAAATCAGAGAAAAAGGAGGGCTACAAGGACACCCAATATTTTGGTCCTAGCCCTTCAAGGTCAGTGAGGACTCAGGATATAAGAGTACTTGTGCTGTGACATCTATAACTTAGTTGTGTCCCAAATTTTCTGTTCAAGTAGATTATGCGGCCACAGAGGAAAGTGAGCCACTGTGTGTAGTGTGTCCAAGGAGAGTCACCTAGAGAGAAAAAATTCTCAGGCTTTTGCACAGAGTGAATTGCTCAAGCAATGGCCATGATTCATCCAGATAGCTGACCCCAAAGATCTATAAGTTGCTGTACATAATTTCATGGTAAATGCTGAGGGGACTCGATTGATCTTGTCAGATACAAAGTTCCTTTTTTAGTTATATAGGTCTTGCTTTAACTTGGTCTTAACCATTCAGCAGAAAAGTATAACCATGAGGTATGAAAAGTAATGCCATATTAGCATTATGAGCTGTAAAAGGCTCAAGTGAACAACTTTAGACAATTACCAGTTGTGCTGATAACTCACTACTATTATGGACTATTGGATTATGTTGGGTTACATCACTGAATTCAAGTACCTACAATCATTTGACTGGCATCAAGTGTGAAAAGGTCTTTTAAAGATTTATCCAAATACGGGTTCTCTACCTGCAATGGAACACCCATCTCTGGTAAAATAGGATGACAGAGACATATACTGGGAGCCACGAAGCTAGGAAATGGATCAAATAGGTGTAGGTGCGACTTGGCCCCATGGCTAAAGCAAACAAGCTACCTCACTCCTGAGATGAACATCCTGTGTGGCTAAGGTTAGCTATTAGTTGCTAGGCAAACTAGTGTCATGCATTCCTAACTTCACAAAATTATAAGTAAAGGACCGTTTTGTTGTGGAAAAAAAAAAGAGAGGAAAAAATATATGTATATGTATGTATACACAAGAGAGTTAGGATAGATATACAGCTACTTTCTCTTAGTTCACTGAGAATAAAATTCTGTACTTATATAGTTTAGACAAGATATCTCTTCTGCGTCTTGTTCTCTGAATAATTACTATGCAGACAACAACATGCGATGTACTCATTATTGTAACCATCCTACTAACTTGTTTTGAAACTGTTTCATTGCTATATTATCATTTTTCTCTTAAAAAATAAAATATAATAAATAAAAAATAGAAAATAAAGAATCAGAGAAGAGAGATTGGGCAAGATTATGTTAATAATTTTGTAAATGATGTAACTGAACTTTGAATAGCTAAAATGGGAAACATGAGAATGGTAGATGGGGAAGAATAGCATTTTCATTTTCATATCCTCTATTAATTGAGATAGACTTGGGATGTTTACTGAAGAAAACGAATTAACATGTGCTGTACTTCTGATGAAGAGAGTTTAACTGCATACTGTATTTTTACAACTGGAAAATATGTGTTCCTCTTTTTCTGTTTTGCAGCTAAAAAATGAATAGGCTAAATGATACATCAGCTTTACTTAGCTACAAAAGGACACATTTAATATAATTAGAATAAATATTCCATTACTTTTATTTTTCTGAGTTTAAATTAGGCAACTCACATAATTTAAACATAAATTCTCAGGACTCAAAAGAATGCAGAGGAGAATGAAGAAGCTGGAGAACGCACACCACTAGTTAAGCTGGAATTCTAGAAACTTCCGACTGTGCTGTCCCAAGGACTGAGCAAGGAAAAATGGGATCATGATATGCATTCAGATTTTTATTGGTAACGACTGTGATGAAGTAGTGTAGTGTTGAGAGGATGAGCTTTTCCCTAAATGGTGCTGGGTCAATTGAATAACCACATGGAAAAAGAAAAAATACTACTTCATACTGTTCGCAGAAAATTGATTCCAGATGCATTGTACATGTAACTATGAAATGTAAAATAATACTACTTTTTGTAAATGACTCAAAGAATATCTTCATAACTTAAGAATACAAAGGATGTCTTAATCAGTATTCAAAGTATACAAGTTAGATGCAATAACTATATGAATCAATACCTCAGGATAAATATTTTCATTATGTATCACGATGATATATGAATAAAATTTTATTTTATTTTATTTTATTTTATTTTATTTTATTTTATTTTATTTTATTTTATTTGTGGTACCAGAGATTGAACTCAGAACCCTGTGCTTGGCAGGTGCTTATTCTACTGAGCTATCTGCCTGGCCCATGAATAAAGTTTTAAAATACATATTAATTAAAATAAGAAAACTTGAAGAATTGTAATATGTTAACATTGAACTCCTCCTCTTCGGTTACTATTATAAAGGGATTCATAGAGTCAGGATTTAGTATAAGGTAACCCAAAACATCTGTTTATAAAATATTACATGAAGAATGTATAGGTGCATGAGAACAACTTTAAGGAAACAGAAAATCCATTTCTCTTAAAAAGCGCTGAGGTTTGTTTGTGCGATTTATTAAAAAGATTGTTAACTGTTGAGTAAAACGTTCTGCCTTTCTTCAGTTTTCAGAAAATTCAAAATTAAAACTACTGTGCCATACCACCACTTCCCCACCAGAAAGTGTAATATAAATTGTATAAAACTGGGCAGGTATTCCATTCAGTGGAATGTCTGAGCAGCATAAACATTTTTTCCCTGCAGTGCACGCGTGGCTTTGTTTAAACTCAATCCCTTCTCTGTGTAAATTCAGGAACTGCTCCTCCAGGATTCTTGAGGCCCTTTAGTACCAGCAGGAGACCTGGAATCTGGGGAGCAGGAAGCAAATCCCGGCTCCTGCTGCTGCAGTTCATCTCCGTATGGCAAGGGATACTCAGCACTAAGCTTTTCCTCACTGTAAGTTTTATACTCATTCCCCATGAGCTATAGTTTCCGTCATAATCTGGGATTTATCTATTAGTTTAATCTCTGAGACCCCTGACAGTCCCACCCACGCATCCACTGATAAGATCATGGAGCACTTATCCACTTCTTGTGGGGACGCCAAATAGCACAGCCACTGTGGGAGGCAGTGTGGTGACTGCTTGCAAAGCTAAACATACTCTTATCATAGGATCCAGTGATCACACTCCTGCATATCCAGCCAGGAAAGCTGAAAGTTTCTTTCCACACAACAGCCTCCACATGGATGTTTATAGCAACCTTATCCTCTATTTCCAAACTGTAGAGGCAACCTAGAGGTCCTTTGGCAGGTGAATGGATGAATAGCTACACAATAGCACATGCACACAATGGAATCTTATTCAAAGCTGCAAAGAACAGAGCTATCAAGGCATGAAAAGACATGGAGGATATTTAAATGACTATTACCAAATCCAAGGAGCTAGTCTGAATATGCTATACACTGTGTCATTCCAAATCTAGGACTTTCGCTGAAGGCAAGCTATGGAGACAGTGAAAAGAACAGTGGTTGGTTGCCAGGTGCATTAGTCAGTTTTGCAGTTGTCTGAACATAACACTTGACAAACACAGATTAAAGAGGAAGGTTAATTAATCTCAGTTTCAGAGGACTCAAGGCATGGTTGGGGAGTTCGAAGGCATAAACTTGATGGCCAGAGGACATGATGGAACAAAGCTGCTTCCTTCCTGGTGGCCAGGAAACAGAGAAGGGAAACTGTGTTAAGGAGGGAGGAGCAAGGAAAGTTATGGAGCCCAAGTGCGTGCCCTCATGAGCCGCACAAACATAGCCAGAAGCATGCTTTAAAAAAACGCTTGGGTGGTTCTGGAACCAGTGGAGTGGATGCAATTGAATTTAACCTCCCCACCAGTGATTAGAAGGGAAAAATGAGTATGCAGAACAGAGAGGATATTTAGGCAATGGAAATAATTTGCATGATATTCCAAATGGTCGATATACGTCATTCTGTATTCATCTTTAACCGTAGACTGTGTAACCCAAAGAGTGAGGCCTAAAATAACTCACAGGTTCTGAGTGCTAATGATGTGTCTGTGGAGGTTCATAAACTGCGGCACTCTAGGGGAAGTTGTGAGGTCCAGGCTCGGCGAGTGAGTGGTGCAGGAGGCTACGGGAACTTTCTCTGTCTTCCTTTCGGTTTTGCTGTGAACCTACAATGAAAATATTTCCTTAAAAATTCTCTTAAACTGATGATCCAGCTAAAATCCTTTGATCTGGAAGCTGTCCCTTACCACATCCCCGCAATGAACAAATCCTTTTTTGAGGGGAGCTGTGAATAGCTTGGCTTTCAATCAGTGGCATTTTTCTGCACAAATCTGCGAGTGCCGTAAGAATATGAATGAACAAAAGTTGTTATACGAAACCATCCGAACAACCTCAGCCTCATGCTGAGTAAAACAAGTCTCTTATCCACTGACTCAAAACAAGATGATAAAGTGAATGCTTCCAAATGTATATTTTTCAAAAAAAATATGCAAAATCAGTGGAAAGCTGTATTCTCCTAATGATCTCTGCATTTTTCTCAGTGTGTATAGTAACTATAATAATTAAGAGAAATATTTAAATAA
>NW_004524755.1:59775-88718 GCF_000260255.1 Octodon degus | reverse complement strand
TATGGATGGGCCTTTCCTCCTTGCTATATGTGAATACCTAACACTACTGTAATAAAGCCCTGCTTTAGGCAGCAGGAGGAAAGAATGGAGATGAAAATGCATAAAACAAATGTTATTCAGAGAAAGTTCAATGGAATGGCCACCACGCTTTTGTATTCATGTCACTGGCCTGAATGCAGTTGCGTGTTGATGACTTGGAACAAAGAATTTTTGCAAGCGAAAGTGTTGCTTCGGGTGGCTATGCACCCATGGGACGGAGGGGTTCATTTGTGCAGGAAAGAAGAACAACTCTTAGGTTCAGTTATCACTATTGCACTACAGAAATTGGAATGATTTTCATGCAGCAGCTTTAAAAATAACAAAAATGAACCTTAACCTATGAGAGCTATCATAAGAGCCTTCAGAGAGGGGTTAGTGTGAGCTACCTTTACCACACTTAGGGAGAATAACTGTGGTAAGAGAGGTAAGACAACACCTAACTAGGACACAGCAGCTGTCATTAATGGGTTGTTATTAGTTTTCCCAAAAGTACTCTGTCAGCAGCTGATTGCAAAGACTTTTTGGGAGTGTGAAAGTTTCAGAAAATATAAAGGAATAGAAGGGGAAAGGTAGATATTTTCACAGATACCACATTTCAGTATCTTAATCATGTTGGGTGGTATCCAAAGAAGAATATTTCCTTTGCAATTTGTTCATGTGTACAAGTCACGTTTCCTGAAAATTGTTCTTGATTTAACTCATCTTTGCCAACATAAAAAGCAAAGAAGTATTTTGCATTTCTGAGACAACAGAAATTATATATTTTGATTTTTTTAAACAAAATTAAAGCAACAGCAGAGTACTACTTCAACTGCTACTTATAGTAAGGACAATAGTTGCAAAGTCTTTATACTTTATGGAGTCTTTATTTGGGAACCATTTGAAAACAGTACAAGCTGAACAAATGCCTTGGCAGAGGAGTTAAGAGATATCTCTGCTGGATTTTTCCAGAGCCCTTCAAGCATTAACCACTGGAGGCTCACATGCTTACTTATGGGAGTGTGGCCCAAGAGATGAAAGCATTTGAAGAGTTTCCAGTTTTCAGAATTTATAAGTAGCTCATTGGAATGACTCAGGAATCGGTAGTACAAGTATACTACCAGGTAAGGAATCAAAAGTTTGGTGTTAATGTGAAATTACAGTTAGAGGAGAAAGCCTTGTTGCTTGTGGATGGCAAGGAATGAATGGCCAGGAAATTAGAAGCAACGCCAGTAGAAAAGCATGGTGTGAAGCAAGCCACAAGGAGGTGGGAGCGCTCAGCGACACTGTGGACTCACTGAACACATTCTGAAACTGTCCATTGAATTAAGCAGCATACAGGCAGCCATCCATTGGGCAGAACTAGCTCTTGGTAACTGAGAAATGGAGTTAAAAAAAGGGAAATGTTTTGAAATTCTTGCCTTAAGTGATGTGGAACCAGGAAAGATTTTGAGAACTTGAGAAAGTGTGAGCACATTTCATATTTGTGAAAGGATTCATCTTCGTATCCAATAGTGAGAACTTCACCAATAATGTGGTGGTCAAAAGCCTAAAACACTCCAAAGAATTTATCTGTAGCAGAATAAAATGAAACTTAATATGTATATACAAGTGAAGAATTGGAAGCAGGTGAGGTTTTAGTAATTTTATACATTTGGTAGTATAATTTCCAGTTAGGAACTGTAATGCCTCCTGCCTTGTCTTTGTTGCCCAGGATTGCTTTTGCTATTCTAGGTCTTTTCTAGTTCCAGATAAATTTTAGGAACAATTTCTCTAGGTCTTTGAGGTATGTTGGGGGTATTTTGAAAGAGATTGCATTAAATCTGTACAACAGTTTTGGGAGTATGGCCATCTTCACGATGTTGGTTCTTCCTCTCCAGGAGCAGGGAATATCATTCCATTTTCTGAAATGCTCTGTAATCTCTTTTTTCAGAGTACTGTTATTTTCATTGAATAGATCTTTGACTTCTTTAGTTAGATTAATTCCAAGGTATTTCATTTTCCGTGGTGCAATTTTAAAAGGTAATGTTTCTCTAATTTCCCTCTCAGTGTGTTTGTTGTCTGTGTAGAGGAATGCTATTGACTTTTGGGTATTAACTTTGTATCCTGCTATGCTACTGAATTTGTTTATTAATTATAGTAGCTTCTTGGTGGAATCTTTATTAAGTAGAGAGTGATAGCCATGATTTTCTCTGTAAGTGAGGAAGAACAATCATTTGTGAGGTATTAAAAGAGGTGGGGGTGCGGGGAGATAGCTCAGCGGTCTAAAGACATGTCTGGCAAGCCCTAGCAGCCAGTACCACGTGCCATGCTGACCTGGTGCTGTGCCCGCCAGGGAAACCTGGCATGATGGCGCATGCCCGTAATCCCAGCACTGGGAAAGCGGAGACAGGAGGATCACAATGAGTCTGAGCTGCATAGTGAGACCCTGTAACAAATAAACAAATAAATAAATAAATAAATAAATAAATAAATAAACATTTTTTGTTGGCTCAGCCCTGAGGGTGGGGCTGGCGATCAAACCGCAGTTCCCTGTGCCTGCCTAAGCGAAACTAAGCAGCGCTTTAGATTGCTGAGTTATCTCTCTGGCCCCAAATAAATAAATTTTTTTAAAAAGTGAGGAATTGAGAAAGAGAATCCAGGGTTTGTCTCAGTCTCCGCAAAGTCTCTGGAAGCTGAGAATAAATTTGAGTCTGTCAAATCTGACTCAGGATCTGATATGGACTTTCCCATTTAAAAAGTACTTTGAATGATATGATATAAATTTTATCCTAACCACGGTGTTCATTGAGAGTTTTCCTTCTGTCATGTTTCTCCACGGCTGCAAGCTTTATATCATTTCTTATTTTTATGACTAAGAAATGGCCAAAATTTTGAGAGAATGATAAGCTAGCATTCCCCCCCCACCCCCACCAAAGTCTTCCCTACCTTCCTACTGGGACGGTGTTTTCAGTTATTTGCCTCTGTCCACCCATTTCTGGAAAGACCTGGCTGTTCCATTCTTAAGTAATCTGTGTTTAAGGGACAGTGTTTGGCTGTCTTTTATGTTTAAATATCAAAGAATACTCTTATGATAAACTTCACATTGCCTTCTCCAATGTTTTTTGTGTGTACGCATACATGTATCTGTGAATACGGATGTTGTGCACATACATGTGTATTTCTGAAACAAAAGTGGACATGCACTTCCAACTTTGTAGAGCTCTCAGGTAAAACAGATATTTGTGCAATGTATGAGGTGAATCACCTTAAAAGGAAATTTACCAGTCATAAAATAAAATCTACTTGTCCATCTTTCTATCTTCATAAAATAATATAGCTACATGCATTATTTCCATATTGGGATTGGTAGTTGTAAAAAATTTGCTATATTTTAGCACATGCATATATAATTTTACTTTTTTAGGTTTTAATTTTTGGCAGAACCGGGATTGAACTCAGGCCCTTGAGCTTGCCAGGGAAGCGCTTATTCTACTGAGCCATCTTCCCAGCCTCTATAATTTTAGTATTTATATTTAAACATTATCTTTAGAGACAAACCAGTATTATATTTATGGTGTATTTTTCTTAAAATTCAGGCAGAAGGAATGTAAAAATTTTTGTGTAAACTAATGTTATCAGATATGGAAATCTCAAATGTAAAATAGATATATTTGATTGTTATAAATTTAAAAACATAATTTACATGATTTTTGCTCAGAAGAATAAATGTCTGCATTAGCTACTCACTGGTAATACTTTACTAACTCAATGAAAATTTCGGAAGCCAATAACAAACACTATCTTGATTCAAGTATTTAATAGTTATGTCAGGAGGTCATACCGACAGAAACATATTTCATAGATTAATGATTGCAATGTTACCTTTTCAAAGTACTTACAATATGTGAACTCAGGTAGTTTTCAAAGTTTACTTTAATATATGCTAATATATGTTAATAATTTACAGTTTAATATAAAATGTGCTGGGGAGAAAAAATAGTAGGATCAGTTTCACAAGTGTGTGACGTATTATAAGCAACTATTAATGAAACATTTCAGTGTTTAAAAAGTACTTTGGATATTCCTAAATTGTGTCAGTGGCACGGCTTCATTAATACTACAGTATGAATTGTATCAATACTATTTTACAATAACATTTTCATCCCTGAAATTATTTGTTATATTGATTTGTACTCTGGAAGTGAAATAATTTTTTTATTCACTTGTTGAAATCTTTGGTCAATAAGATAATATTTTTGTACCTATGCTGCTGAGATAATTATGGAACTGTTTCTAGTCTCAAGTACTTCATAGATAACATATACCAAGGTGTCACAGTATTTTAATGGTTTTCCTTTCCACCATCAAAATGCTTCAACTCTATAGTTAATCAATTATTTTATCAATGAGAAAAAAGATTTGTACTAATAGTGTTTGTACAGGATGTCATGTCTGCATCTTGTACTATGAATAACCACTATGAAGACAACAATATGCAATGTATTAATTATTGAAAGTGTCCTACAAATCAGTTTTGAAATTATCTCATTGCTATTGTTTCGCAATAAAATTAATAAAAAAATCAATAATTTTAACGCATATGCTAACAACTTACTATCCTGTTACATACATAGTTCATTAAGTTTTATTGTGCAGAGAAAATGTAGGCATAGTGCTGGTTATCAAAACCTCCCAGTCTAATGCATTACATTCATGTCTACCACCCGTGGTAGGGGTGTTGAACATTAAAACACAGCAAGAATTTTTGCTACTTAGTTGTCCTAAAGATGTTTAGTACTTACATTAATTAAGGTATTCCCAGCATTTACTATTTTTCTCTATAAATAAGAAAAGAGATTAAGAAAGTTATTGAGGAGCAACATACTATTACAAAAAGATCCAGGAATAGAAAGCTGCTCTTGGTGGGGAGAATTCTCTCACCCAATTCCACTGAATACAGTCTGCCTATATACATCACACACATATGTTATCAAATCCTCTGCCACTGTGCTTTCTATTCTTCTCTAAAATAACGACTCTTTTTTGGGACTTCCAGCCTAAAACTACTCTTCATTCCAAATCCCAGCCAATGCTCCTTTTATCACGCACATTTCATTCAGGCATAGCAGCCTCAGCTGCACATAACTATTCATAAAACAAATTGAATTTAGAATTGCCTTTTAGAAACCTAAAATCATGAGGGCCAACTTGGTCTACAGCCTGTGCTCATGGTCACAGTAGAGTATCTGTGATCGCAGGAGATAAACAATTGATAATGTCAACAGGCTGTCCCCCCCAATATATGCAGCCCTAAAATGCCTTATCTCTATTTGTAGCCAAAGAAATCACAAACCACAGGGAGGGGATTGAATTTGTCTTATACAATATGTTTACATGGAGAAAATTTATTCAAGACCTGGAATTTCGCTTGGCACTCTATTGAATTCAGAAATATTCCCCTTATGCCCTGATCGCCTGTGACATTTCACACTTGGACACTCATCCAAACACATCGTGCGCCAGATCCCTCAGAATGCCCTGGAATTTCTAAATCCCTATGTGTGCACATGTGATAAGTTTAGAGAATTGGAATAAAGAAGGTCTTCTAATGTATAGTAATAAATCTACTCAGGGATGAGTACAATGTTTTATCAGCTGGGATTTTCCGACAATCTTTCCACCTTTTATACAGCAACTCAACCTCAGAAAATTTGTGGATATTAATATCCAGGCAAAGTATCTCCAATGTGAGTGTGAGATTAATACTGAGTAAGGTAAAAGAAAAGCAAGACTGGCGGAACATATGCTAAGCCCAAAGCATCATTTGCCTTCCAGAGCCATGTTATCAATATGATGATTATTTGTGCAGTATGAAAAATGACTCTGTAAGCTTTTGGATGTCCATAACATGAAGGTTCTAATTGAGACAAAATATCATAATATCTAGTAAATATATTACATATGGTTTTGACAGCACATTTACATTCTTTGCTGTTGTCCAAACACCTTATTCAAAAGATATTCTCTCAGGGTTTCTGGACAGTAGCTAATAAAAAACACATATTAATTCAAAGCATATACCACATACAGTGTACTAAATGTGTATGTTTTTCTCCCAAAAGGAGTATGATAAATTTAATCCTGCCTGCATCTATGAGTGTGTTACTTTGATGTTATTTTGTAAATCCAAGACCTAGTTTGCACCTCTTAGTGAATTAGTGAATATCTCATTCATAAAACTTTGCATTATTCATAGTTTGTCCCCTGAAAGCATTTCATGCAAACAGAAACCACTTCCTATGAAAATATTTTTTCCTTTAATATACAACATCCCATAAAAGAGGGCATTTTAACAAAATAAGCTGTAAAGATAGTCGCCAACTGCCAGCAGTTGCACTCTTATTGATATGCTCATTTCCTTTCTTTCTAGGGTCACTCACCCAGGTTTGCATGACCCCGTAGATCACTACACGCTTCAGGAACTGATGGAGAGCATTTTTCACTAAAGATGCTGCAGGAAATAATTGGATGCTTCTGTCCTTGCCACAGCAGCAGGTATGGAACAGTAGAAGCTGACCACACTCCTTTCACTTCCTAGAACTCACCTAATTATACTAGATATGTTTCTTTGGGTCATAATATTCTCTTCTTTAAAAATATGGCTGTGCCTTGCAATATCAAAGAAAGTTAAAACTGACAAAATACGAATGAAGTTATAACAGCAAATTCACTTCTCATGATTGAGATTAAATGTATGTAATATTTCTGCATATCAGACACATAGAGTGGTGGGTTTGTCAATGTAATACTACATTAAAATTTAGCTTTCTATTGAAATTTAGATGTGCGTATTGTGGATGAGAACAATGCTACTGACACTGGGTATTATATATTGCATATTTATATGTCCTAGCAATTCTGCTCATGATTTCAGGAAGCTGTTCTGAATGGCGTTCCTGGACTACTGTTCATCTTGCTTGCCATTTGAGTGTTTAGTATGGGTGATGATCCAGATCCCTTCTCCAGATTCTACTCAAGACGTCTTCTTCACCATAGCTAGTTTATCTGGGCCAGTTTTGCTCAGACAATGACAATATATGGCAGGCTGTATTTTTGTTTGACAAAGCTAGAAGACTGTTCCTGGCATTGAATGAATGAAGTCATGGATGCTTTCAAGTATCTTCTAATGCATAGAACAGCCCAATGTGAGGAATTATCCAGAAAAATAAAGTCAGTAATGCTAAATTTGAGCATCCTGGATCTAAGTGTAGTTTCTTCAATTCTCTCCCTAAATAGGTAATAATTAGTAATAAATTTATATTAATAATAATACTAGATAATATGAGAAGAACATTTTATTCAGATATTTAGGACTTAGCATACTGTACTGGCATATTATAAAAGAGAACATATATTATTAGTTTGAATTTTATTCATATAGAGAATTTATATTTATATAGAGAAAGTATACAAATCATAAGTATACAGTTCAAAATAGTGTTCCACATGAACACATAAAGGTAATTAACACCCAAGTCAAGAAACAAAATGTTACCACTCTTGGAGTAATAACATCAAATCTTCAATATCACACTTTTATGTTTCAATTCTATATATCTAAATGTCTCTTGGCATTGTGCCTATCAATTTTAATGGAATATTGGAAAGGAAAGATGAGGTTTACCAACATCATAAGTAAGAAAGTTTTATTTCTTAAAGAAAGGTTAAAAACAGGTTGCAAAGCAAAAATAGTGATGACAATAAAACATTAGGTTAAAAACCTGTTGTGCCACCATTTCTTTCACACATCATTACATGGGTATGCATTTTATTTACTTATAGATACAAATAGGTTTCATTCCAATTAACTTATATTGATCCTCATTTTCTTCTGATATGAACAAGTATGCATTCTTCCGTCAGTTATGAGTAATATAATTTCTATTGCATGTAAACTATGTACATTCCATATACTGTTATCTGGTTAAATAAAAATATTTGTACTACAGAGTGAATAGTTAATCTATTTTAAAATACATGCGAAGGACATAGAGCACTAGATTAAATATATGGTTGCTTAACTTACTGAAATCCAGTAAGGGTGTATGAGCGAAGCAAGAGTGTCATGTGGGACCAGATGGTATTAGTATTTTCAGAAATGACTAAACAAATTCTAGGATAGTATTTTAAAACTCAACAAAATATTGATCTACAACTAAGATCATATTGATCTACAACTAAGAAAAAATATCTCAACACTAATTGAGTGACTCATAAAGATGAAAACCTCGAGTTGTTTCAGAACTTTCCTTAAACCCACAGGTTTATTCTTACAAAATCCTTAGGGAAGACAAACAGGAAACTTATAACAGGAACCACAGTCTGCCCTACATACTCGGGTTATGATAGTGTGTACATCATGTTTCAGAGCATTCTCAGTACAAATATGCTCCACAAAACTACTGCTGTAGCTTTGTAGGTTTCTCCCTTCAGGATCACAGAAATGCTATCTCAGATTTAAAATCCATTATTCTGAATTCACATAAGCACACAAATACAGTACCGGGAGAAAGCATTAAAGGTCAGCATTACCTACAGGGAAGGCATTTGCTCAAAGCATTATCTGAAAGCTGGAAAACTGATGTGCTCCGATCAGGTCTTTTTTAGCAATGTTGAGTTAAACAAAATAAAACAGCTTTCTGTAAGGTAGAGCTCTAAAGGAATGTATCATAAAAAATCCCCAAAGGAAATAAAAAACTAGAACATAAGTATGTTACAGTTTATATTTAGATGTCTCCCAAGAGCCTTGTGTCTACATGTGGGGCTCTTTAAAAGGCCACTAGATCCTGGGGCTGCTGGAGGTGACTTCCTGTTAGGAGGCAAGGCCTAGTTGGAAGAGGCAGTTACTGTTGCATGACCTGGAGATGTACTCGCCTTCCTGGTTCCTCTCTTGACCCTTCCCACTTCCGGTCTCCTGTGTGGTGAGCAGCACTCCTTAGCCATGGTCCTCAGCCTTCCTTTTATGCCTCGGAGCCAGCTGATAATGCCCTGAAACCTACACAATTGTGAGGAAAATGAAAGTCTCCTCCTTAAACTGTGTGTGTCAGATATCGTGTCTCCGCAGTGAAGAATGACTACCAACACCCTCCAGTCTAAGTTGAAAAAGTAGATAGGAGGTGTTCCTTCCGTCAACATAGCAGGAGCTTCACAGCGTAGAACCAAATCGTGGGAGCCCTGCAGTGCGGCTTGCTGAGAAGCAGCAGTCACTGCCTAATTGAGGGCTTTTTTTTTTTTTTTTTTTTTTTTTGACTCTGATAAAGCGAGGGAGCTGTGAGTTTGCTGCTCTATTTCCTTTGGTCTGGCAAAAACTTGAGTCCCTGTAAACTGTCAGGAGCAGCTTGGACCAAATGGGAAAAATCAAAAGAGTTAACGACCATCGTCTCTGTTTTTTGCTTATTGTTTGTTTCTAGAGTAAACCAAAAGAAAACAGATTTAGGAAGCTGCTGGATTTCTTCCTACAGGCGTGAGATTTCTGAGATTTATTACAAATCCAAATTTATGATAAAGAGAAAATGAATGCAATGTTTCACACATCTTTTAGCTAGTCAATAGTTTGGGCCTTACACGTCCCTCAGTGTGGCATGACAGGCACAATCTCTAGAAGGTGGAGATTGCTGCATTGTTTCTAGGTCATGAGATCCCTTGAGGGAAACTGAGGCACTCCAGTTAATTCATATTTCAATCCTTTGCCTCCTTCTCAGGAGGTGAGAAGATTTCTCCTACCATGTCCCCTGCCATGAAGTAATTCCTTCATATATAAGGGCAAGCTACACCCAATGAATATTTTTGCAATAAGGCATAGTCAAAAACTGTACAAACACTGCACAAAAGACTGATATTGAAACAATGTTATGGTTGAAATGCCACGAGTGGGAATATTCACAGCATGTACTAACTGTGATTAGAAAACACTGGGAAAGAGGAGAATATGTGCTTTGATTTAGAAAAAGACATATTAACGTATTTCCTCCATTTTAATGCTTATTATTTACATAATACTAGAGAATTGTTCCTTTGTCATTTTTATTACTCTGAAAGATTCCAACCACAAATTGTTACTCTCATTTTGAATTTAGCCACAAGATGGTCAAAGGAAAGGGAGCTAGAAGGTTTTCACTTGCTGGACAGATAAGCTGTAAAATGTCTCACAGATTTAATTGTGTTCCCTGATTATCACTGGCTCTATGCAGGCCGGGCTGTCATTTCAAATGTCAAACCTACCATCCAGATTTGAACATGTATTTCAGGCCTCGAGCAAAAATAATTGGAGTTAGGCTTTTGATCTTTATAGAAGTCACCTGGCAAAACATGAGCATTTTAACAGTTTTAGGCCTTAGTGCAGGTGATTTATAAATTAGGGGGTAAAATATTCTGTGACAGATGGTGTTAGTGACAGGATAAAGTTAAATGCCAGAGTGTTTTGCAGAAGTTCCTTATTATACATACCGCCTGCCTGTTTATGAAAAAGTACAGAAAGCAAATGACATACTTTTACACTTGTACATTTTACTCATTCATTGTTAGGTATTAAGTGATGATGATTAGAATTGAATACTTATTAATCACTTTAGCATACCAATCCCACACTTAAACACCAGCTCAACTTCCTCCTGCGTGAATGAAATCATGTGCAGAACTGAGAGCCTCACTCATTAACACAAATCAGTTCTAGAAAAGCAGTGTGGGTCTCTGCTAAATTAAATAGAAAATGAATCCCATAAAATCATTTTAGTGTTAATTTGTCTTATTGTACCAGAGCCCTTGGGACAAAGCCTTTTGATTGAAGTCTTTATGAAAAAGAGGGCACACGTTACAGGTCATGATCAGACCAGACTGTCCGGATGCCTTTGCTTATTTAAAAATAATTCATGGACATAAGATTCCATCTCTTGAGGGAGAGATATGCACATTATGTTGTGGTATATCAAGATGGAAAGTACCCATAAGCGTGAATATTTTTCATTATTTGTGCAACTTTCATGTTACATTTTTGCCAGTTAAATAGTTTAAGAAGGATTTACTGCATGCCGATTGTGTGCTTTTTTTTTTACTAAGAGTGCAAGTTACTCTTAGGATAAGGTGCTAAATCCTCTGAGTCCCCTTTATACAACTTCATGATTAGAAAGATATTGCAGGACCTTAAAAATGCATAAGTAGTGGCAACGTTTAGTGACTTCATGGCAATGAACAAATGTGAGGGAAAGTTACCTGATGCTCACAACCTCAATGAGAAGTTTGGTTTGGATCCTGGGGTCCATCTGCAGTTGGTTGAAGCCAAGGTGGAAAAGTCATGGCAATGGATCATAGAGATGGAGCCTGCCTCCACTGTGGGAACCGGGAAGCAGAGAGGAAAGGGTAAGCTGGAGAGGAGGCCGTGGTCTTCTGTGTCATACCCAGTGCTAAGGAGACCCCAGCTCCCAACAGCGTGCTCTACCACTGAGCTCCGCTGTGGATGAGTGCACTGGTACACACAGTACCCTCAGGACCCAAAACCCACCGAAACCCCTGCCTCTGACCACATGAGAGCTTTGGGAGAATGTCCAATGCAAATTACAATGGTAAATAGTTTAGAAATGAACCCTTTTTTACAAAAAGCCCATTCTGGGCTATTTGTGTGGCTAGTCTGAAGGTTTGTTATTCAAACTAAAATGTAAAAGTAGGAACGAAGAGCAAATATTTCAGAAGAATAAGCATGTTACAAGTGTTCTAATTGAGAAAGATGTTAAATACTTGAAAACCGAAGTGTATGTGTTTAACAAACTGTGAGAAAAGAAAAATACGCTACAGGATGTTGAAGATTAAGGTAAGAATTAAATATTGTCACGTTCACAACTGTATATTTTATTCATACTAGAGGGGGAAGATATTGAACAGATTTAAAAAATGGGAGTGAGATACTCCTGTTAAAATTTCTGAAAGAATTTATCTGGGTGTCTTAGGAATACTAGATGATTGTTGGGTCAAAAAAAAAATAGAAAGCAATTCGTAAACACAAAGATTCCAATTAAAAAGGGTAAAAACCTTGACAAGAGATGTATTAGGAACTCCCACCATAAAATACTTCTGGACATCCCCACCTTAAAAGAGAGATTTACATAGGCTCAAGTTTTGGGCATGTTCTCCCCATGCCTGGCTGGCTCTGAGGTAGAGCAGTGTGACGGAAAGGTTGTGGCTGAGGAAATCTGCCCACCAAAAGAGCTGTGGAGAGCCCAGAGAAGAGGCATGGTGGTGACAAGAGCACACTCCTGTGGTTCTGTCTCCAGGGGCCTGCTGCTTCCAACCACCTCATGAAGCCATCCTTCCTCCACTGTTGACTATCATACACCACCATCCGATCAAGCTCTAAAAGTCTCCCTCCAACTCATTTAAGAAAGATAAGCCACCAATGTCTACATGTGATAGCAAATAAGTTTGTAAGAAAATGTACAACAAAATTTGTAGCAGAGAAATGAAAATTAAAACCATCATGAGACAAATATTTGCCCATAAGAAAGGTTTGTATTCTGTGGAAAATAAACATGCATGCACATGCTCTTGTGTATGCATGCATGTGCGTGCACACACATAAACACACACACACACACACACACACATACACACACACCAACTAAAGATATCTTAATATATAGAACAAAGTAACTACCATGCAGTTTTGATAATAATTTTTTCTTTTTTTATATTTTAGGGAAGGGTTTATAGGGTCTTACTATTAGATTGTACTCATAGCGATCCGCCTGTTTACAGTCTCCCAAGAGCTGGGATTACAGGAGTGTGCCACCATGCCCAATCTCAATTGCCCTCTCTGTGTGCCCTGGGGGTGGGGCCAGCATGACAAGCCCCAGGGTTGAACCCCTGGACCCTGAGCCTGCTTTTAGGTGCCTTAATCTGCTGAGCTATTTGACTGGCGCTTAATAATAATTTTGGAAGATGGGCATTTTTTAATTACCCATAGATTTATTATAGAAACAACAGTTGTGCACCTAGATATTTAGCCCAGAAAGTTTAGAATTTATAAGCACAGAAAGAAGTCTGTAAATGACACTTGATAGTGTTTTTATTCAAAGCCACTATAACTAGAAACAACCAAATGTCACTCAAGAGAGGAATAAATAAACTAATTTTGGTATAATCATAGAGTATAATATAACTCATCCATAAAAGGAGATAGTTTTTGCTCACTTACTCAGGAAGAGTTTATCTTGGATATGATTGGCTATTGAAAGAAACTGTGCTCAAAGGGCTACAGATTTTCATAATTCTTTTTACATGACCTTCCATAAAAGGGAAAGGTACAGGATGGCACATAAATTACTGGTTACTAGAGGTTGGGGAGTGACGAGGTTGACTGGTTGACCACAAAGGTGCATGGAGATAGAAAATTTCAGAGGAAAGACATTGTTCTATTAGGTGTTAGAGTGGTAGGTGCTGGAATGCATACATTAATAAAATTCCAAACAACTACTAGCTACAAAATTAAACTTCCATATATATAAACTAACATGCAATTGTGTGTGTGTGTGTGTGTGTGCACGTGCATGTGTGCAAAGCATGAAGCAGAGAACATGACAATTGAATGCAATAATGAAATTGTATGACCCAGCTTCATTGAAAGGGTGGAAAGAAAGCAACAGACCTATGCAGGATTAGAAAAGAAGGCCTGAGTTGAGAGCTGTGAAGAGAAACAGAAAGAACTGACTATGATCAGTGGCAAGACATTCTGAGGACTCCAGGAAAAGTAGCTTGGGAAAGCTTCTATGCACTCAAGATTAACAAAACACAGTGTATTTTTTTTTCTTGAAAATCGTTGTAGCTTTTTAAAACTAATATGTATTAATTATAGACAGCAATGTGGTTAGCTGCTGTATTTCAACACATTGCATACAGCATGCAGTGATCAAATGTAGGCTTTCGCTATCCAGACTCAATCACTGGACCAAATTTAGTTTGAGAGTTTTCTAGTGACAGCAGATAGACGAGAACAAGCAGTATTTGTTGGATTGATCACCTCACTCAGCGGAATTCCTTTCAGTTACACTTATGATAGGATTTTATTCTTTTATGGTAGAACAGAATGTCAAAAATGTAGCATCTCATTATTTATGTGCATATGTCTGTATAAATAGATGTGCAGTGTTTACATGCCTGAATATATTGTATATAGTACTTCATTATACATGTATATAAAGCATGCATAAATAAAACATACAGAAATTATAGAGACAGTGTTCCTGTTGCCTGTACATCCATCTCTAAGTAGCACTATATATAATATCTCATTGTGTGTTATTCTTTATTCACTTATGGATAAACACCTCGGTTGATTTCACACCTGAGCTACTGCGAATACAGTGGCTACAAATATGGCTGTGTGAATGCCTCTTTGCTGTGCTGTCTTTGTTTCCCTTGGCAACCCATCAGCTATGTTAGTTTTTGTGGCACCTCCATGCTGTTCTCCATAGTGGCCACGCCGATTTCATTCTCACCACAGTGGTGTAAGCTCAGTGTTTCCGTGCTCTCACCAGCACTTCTTAGGTTGTTAGGTTTTCAGGTATTCTAGTGGGGTGAGATGGTGCTTTCTTGGCATTTCAATGAGCATTTTCTTCTAGTGATATCGAGCAGGTTTTATATATTCATTGACTATATTTCTTCCTATGAAAAGTATTCAGAAAATCTGCCCATTTTTAATGAAATTGTCTTGTTTTATGAGTTCCTCCTCTATTCTGAATACTCATCCACTGTTAGTAGGAAATGCTCGGCAAACACTTTCCTCTACCCTGTAAATTGCCTCTGTACTCTGTTGATTTCTTTGTTGGTCAGAGTGTGTAGTCTCCCATTTGTCTATTTCAATTTCTATTTCACTGGCTCTTCCAAGTGTTACTTCCTATTCCCCTCAAAGTGCAATGCCCTTATTCATAACTTCAACATATTCCCATTTGTTTCCATTAGCAGTTTCATAGTTTCAGACCTTACATTAAGATGTTTTATCCTATTTTAGTTGATCATTGCAGAAGCTGACAAGTAAGGATCAAGTTTCAATTGATTGTATATGAATATCTAGATTGTTAGCTTCGCTTCTTGTAGTCAATGTATGCTCTCTAATCTATGACTTGAATACTCTTCTACAAAATGCAGAGTACAGACTTGTCAGTTTATGTCTGGGAACTCTAGTCTGTTATATCGCTTTAGTGTGTGTTTATATGTCAGTATCATACTGTTTGAATTACTGTATCTCTGTAATCTGATTGGAGTCAGATTTTTTTTTTTTTTTTTTTTTTTTTTTGGCTGAAACTGGGAATTGAACTCAGGCCCTTGTGCTTGCCAGGTGTCTTAGTTACTCTACTCTCGTTGCTGGGACAAATACTCGACACTCAAAATGAAAGAAGGAAAGGTTTATTTAGCTCACAGTTACTGGAGGTTTCAGTCCATACTCAGCTGGGTCCAACGCAGAGCAGCACAGAGCAAAAGCAACCTTTCATGGTGGTGGCAAAGAGCAAGAGCACAAGGGAGGGGTAGCAGCAGCTCAAGCAGCTGGCTTCTCTTCCCACCTTACATTGTAATGCAAATTACCTGCCTCAGGGCAGGTGCAGCATCCACACCCACAGTAATCAATTACAAACTCCAGAAGCTGCCCCAAGACTGCATGAGGCTTTGGGGAGGACACCTATACACAAACCATAACACCAGGTAAGCGCTTAATCTACTGAGCTGTCTCCCAGGCCCTGGAGTCAGCTATTTTGATGCCTCTGAATTTATTCTTTTTTTCCTGACTGCTTTTGCTATTTGGTGGTTTCTTGTGAATCTATCTGCATTTTAGGATGGTACTTTCAGAGATAGAAGCCAATATAATAATAAGGTGGATTCTTCAGCACTCTTCTTTCAACAATGGAAAGATCATCCTGATAAATAAAAAAGTCAGATTTAAATAACAAAATTAGAAAATACTTGCAGAATATTCTTTTCAATAGCTTCAGTGACAAATTCTTTTCTTCACAACATAAAATAGTCTCAGGGACAGGTGCTACTTAAGTCACAAAATGAGTCAAAACACCGTGATCCGTATGCACTCTGTTGTCACGTGATATCACTTTAACAGCTGGAAGAGCAAGAACTACTTACTATAGTGATTGAATCTTGTAACAGATTTTTACTGCACTAGCGCTCTTAAGCACTTCATTATATTTTCTTGGCTATAAGACTAATAGAGATACTGAATTCATTCATGAAGAAATACCCAAATTCTTGATATTATGTGAGGTATACAGAAAAATACAAAACTATGTATGGAGTTCAATGAATTGCTGAAAATCAAACAATCCTATTGAGCAGAAAACTTTTATTTAGTCTTCCAAATTCCTACTCCTTTGCTAAAGGCAGAAACTACTTTCTTTTATAAATCTGTGAGCTACTTCTGTCTGATTTCTTTTTTGCCTAATTTCTGAACATAGTGTGTTTTATCAGTATATAATAAAATTTATAATAGGACATAAATATGCAAGATGATTCTTGAGTATCTCATAGAAACAGAAACCAAAAGTACTTTAAAAATAAAGGAACATAATAAACTAGCAATAGCAAAGGGTTACAGGAGCCGACTGAAATAGCTGCCAATGAGCAAATATGGAATAAACTGAGTAATAATAATAATTATAATAATAGAGCATTCGATTATCTCTCAAAGAATAAAATGAATGTTCATGAGGCTTTACTAACATAAACAAGTGATTCACTCTGTGAACAAGTGGGAGAGAAGACACAAATCTTCCACTGAAAAGAATTACAAATTTTTGTACCTGCTTTACCCGTAGCAAGGCAGAGCAGAAGAAAGCCTCCTAATTTCTGAAAAGTGGAGGGTACAAAGGAACCTTCCTCTTCTAATAGCCGATTACAGGAAGGTGGGGGTGAGTAAGGTCCAGAGTAGAAACCTGAGAAGGATTACTGGGGAGGGGGGAGTCACAGCTTCTGATACTACCGACGCTATCGATGGTACGCGCGCGCCCTTGGCAGGTGACCCGAAGGCTGATTCATTTCACCTTCCCGCTCCAGATGCGTAATTATAAGAAAAACACCCGACACCTGCCAGTAGGAAACCTTTTACATACTTCTTGGTGCATAATCCTCAAACTATCAAGGTTACTCTAAAATAGGAAGTTTGAGAGAACGTTCCCTCAAGATGAGTTTAGAAAGACCTAAAGACTAAGTATAACATGATAACATGAACATAAACCTGAGGCAGAAAGGGACACTACAGATGAGCTAAGAGCATCTGAATGAAGTATGAATTTTGGCTTGAATTAAATAGTGAATTGGTTCATTAATTATAACAGTGATACCGTAATACGTGAGATGCTAACAATGAGAACTAGGTTTGTGGCTATGGAAATTCTAGTAGTATCTACAGGAAAATTCTGTAAGCGTGTTCTCTCTTCTAAAATTAAAATGTTTAAATGTAAGTTGATACAAAGATACATTAAGAATTAAAGAAATATTTAGAGGCATTTTGTTTTGCCTTTAAATGTGACTTATAGTTAACTTACATAATAATTAAGCAATATATGCTACAAAATTCAAGCCTATTTCATAGCATTTACAGTGATTATATTCATGGTTTAAATATCAAAATTATGTTGAATGCTTTCTATGGCTAAATATGTTTAATTTTTTTTTTTTTCTCAGAACCTGGGATTGAACTCAAGCCCTTATGCTTGCCAGGGAAGCTCTTATTCTTCTGAGCCATCTCCCCGGCCCCCGATGTTTAACTTTTGACAAACGTTTTTTGTAAACTCACAAGCTATATTTTCAATTATTTATTCAATGCAGTATTTCATGTATTTTCTTTAGGAAAAAAAAATAAAGAATTGCCATACTCAGATTCACTAAAGTTTTACTGGTATATCTTTTAACCCTCTCATGAGTTATGACCATAAATATGACAAAAATCTCCTCAGTGATGTCACTGATTTTATTTCTCTTTCCAATTACATAAATTTTCCTTTCTTGGTCAACCTATCCTTTATTTGCTGTGAGGTATGTTTTAGTGCTACACATCTTTCTCCAACATTAACAGAGCTATAGAACTGCTCTGTTTCATATTTTCATGTACTGTCATTATGTTTTTTCTTTTGTTTCAAACCTCTGACCCACTTTTGAAATGTTTATATTTTAGCTATGACTTGTTAAAAGTGTGTTATTATTTGTTTTTAATCTTCATTGTCAGTGTTTGCAATTAACTGAAATAATCAAGCTATGCCCATTTATTAATTGGTATATGGTTGAGTTGAAATCACCAATTTTATCTCTGTTCTTTTTTGGCACCAATTTTGTTTTCTTGTTGTTTTTTTTTCTTTCTCTGCTTAGTTTATCATGCATGCTGCTGCCAAGTGCCAGCAGAAAGCAGGATCGTAAAGCAGTAGTAGCACTGGGTGTGACCTCACCTTCTTTGTTCATCTGGCCTGGCCTCTTGCAGGCTCGTCTTTAAAATCAGATGACCCTGAAATGTCAATGCTTTTTGGTCAACTGGGAGCACTGAGGCAGCCAAAACTGCACAGCTACTGACAGTGACACTCCAAGGAAGATATCCAGAACTGTTTCCAAAAATGGTAGTGAGGTTTGGGTAAGCGCTTTCAAGGGCTTGAGGGAGATTAACAGAAATGTGTCTCTTACTATAATCAATTATTTTTAAAAACTAGTCTATATTTTTACAAAAATATTATTTTAGCTGTGTACCTGAATTTTACATACATTTTATTATCTAATATATTAGATCAATTTTGTATTACAAATCAATATTGACTTTTATTTAGCCCTGTCTTTAATTTTTCTGCCTTCATTCCTTCTTTCCTGTCTAAGTTCCTCTGTGGTCTCTTGTGAGAACGAACTCTAGAAGGCTGATCTAAGCTTTTCTGTAGCATGACTTACCTGATGACAATATGAATAACAGAAAGGCCTTCATTCATTATTTTTTAGTGACTACACAAGCATATATTATGAAGCACAGATTTCAACCTTCAATAAGTACAGTCTTATATGAATGGATTCTCACTAATTGAGCTACCTGACCAATGTAGAGTACAAGACATCCTACACCTAGGCTTCCTCCAGGAGTGTGTGGTAGTGTCCTGTTGCTGTAGCACGCTAGCAGGGATAAGTCATAAACAGAAAAGATTGTTCAGTTTGAGGTTCCCACCCATGATTGGTTGACCAGTCATTTGGACCTGTGGCCAGGCAGTGTGGCATGGGGAGAGAATGTAGCAGATCAAAATTGCTCACCCTAAGGCTAGGAAGCAAAAAGAAAAGAGCCGAGGTTCCATGATCCTCTCTGTAAGCACAATCCCCAGGGGTCCTGGTGATGCCCTATGAAGGTCCCTCTTCTTCTCAATAATTCTGCTCCAGAGCCTGGCCATTGAGCACACAGCAGGTGGAAGACATGCAAGATCCAACCCACACCAAGCACAGAAGTGTTGGCAGGGATTTTTTCTTTTATTTTTTAAAAAGAAATATTTAGTGTATATAGCTAGATAAAAAGAAAGGGTTCTCTCTGATACTGTACAATCTATTTTTTATTACTGTCTGGGTAGTCTTTGGGAGTTTCAACTTTTTGTGTAAAATGAGGGTAATATGTGCAAAAAAAGTTGAAAATAACAGTATGCACAATAAATTCTTATCTCATTATACATTTAAAGCTCCCAGTGGAGAGGGCACCTTTTTGTTGTTACTTCTACTAATTTTAAATAGTCAATATATCTTTGAATGGAAGAAATTTTTATTCAAATAAAAATTCCTGCTTAGCCTAATATTTCCAATCCATTTAATCACAGGAAGTCATGCTACTTCTTCATCCCAAAGCAAAATTATCTGTTCGGTTGTTGGATGACTTTATGTTTCACATCACATGCTCTAGTCTGAAAGGAAAGAATTTTTCATTTGCAATAAATAGGTACTGGAAAAAAATAAAAATTGGCCATGAATATTAAAAAGAGCTTGACTTGGTTGGGTACGAGGCAGCTTATGAGAAAAATCTGGATTCCTGGGCCATGAGGTTAATCACTATCAGAGAAGAGTACAAAATAGAATATAACTCAGTGGATTAAATTGCCTGCAAGCAGGCATAGGGTCCGGGGTTTCAATTCCGGGCCTGCCATACCAGCCTCACCCCCAGGGCATGCTGGGAGGGCAATTGAGACTGGGCAAGGTGCAGTGCGCCTGTAATCCCAGCTCTTGGGAGGCTGTAAACAGGCGGATCACTATGAGTCCGATGTAGTAGTGAGACCCTGAACACCCTGTAAACCCTTCCCTAAAATATAAATAGATAGATAGATAGATAGATAGATAGATAGATAGACAGACAGATAGATAAAATAGGTCATTGGGATTGATTTTCCTACTTCTAGTAGCAAAAAGATGCACAGTTCAAGGAGAATTTGGATGGAAGCAGACTATATAAGGAGGAAAAGGTAGCATTTTGCACTTAACTTGTTAGAGTGGGACTCTTGAATACCTTTAAGGGTTTGGAGTAAATAAGGGTAGGGTCAACTTTGCCTGAGTCTCTGACAGAATGCACATTCTTTCTGAGTCTTCATTAAGTTGATACGTCCAGAACTGAGCAGACACGTTGGCCTCAGAGGGCAGAAGAATATCTGACGCTGCTCCCAAGTCTCTTTATTCCAGTTTGGCCCGAGCTCTGCACTCTTCAGGAGTTCCACAGGCTCAGAGGAGAACACAAGAGAATTACATGGAGGGCAGAAAACTATGTGTGTGTGGGTCCATGGTTATGATGGTGTAAAGGATACATCGTTTGATTCAGAAGGTAGTTCTGCTACAGCTGGGCATCATTTGGCATTAAGGAACATCAGAGGACTTGCTTCACTGCTGTAGGTTGGAATAATTGCTTTGTCAAAGAGATGGAAGAGAAATGGCCCATTTCCCAGGAACAAGTGCTTTGATTTGTCCTTTACGGGAAAGGGAATAGTCAGTTGCATAATAGAGGTGGAAGAGGAAACCGAGACAAAACTGACCATAAAGTCCGCAACTGAGAGCATGTGAAACCACACGACATTACCTAGTTCCTATGACAATAAATAAGCTTCTGCTCAACACAGGTTCACCAATGGAAAGAGCATGGGAAGCTTTTGGGGGGTAGGGGGGTCTAAAACAATTGTCCCAAAGAGATTGTGTTAACTTGGATTAGTCAAGTGTTTTTTAATAAATAAATTTAATTATATTTGACTGTGGGGTAGAAACTGAGGTTTGAGAGCTAAATGAATATTAATAACAGAGAAAGGAATGGAATTTTATCTTTGAATGTTTGAACATTGAAAATATGAATTGCAAATGTGTTTTCAGTCTGAAAGAGGAGCCAGCGATAGCTCCAGCGTGCGTCTGAGCGAGGCCCATTACGTATGAAAGTGCACTTCTGCTTCCACACTGAAGCAAGGCGATCTTTTGTCCAATTGACTTTCAAATTCAGTGTAGCCTCGCCTAATTTTCGTGGGAAAAAATTGAATGTGTTCTTTTTTCTTCAATATTATACAATGCAATATAGTAATTTATCTACACACCTAAGAATACCTTAAGAATAATAGTCTAGAATTCTTTAGCTTATATTTTGTAACCATACTTCACTTTTGCTTAAGCCGTGCGCTTGTTATTTCGTGAGTTTGAAACAAATCTCTTAGACAATTTTATTAGACCAGTATTATGTGATTAAAATTCTTAGGGAAAAGAATAAATATATAACCAATGTACCAACAACTGAAATTTATTTTCATTTTCACAACCAGTGTGTACCAGATCAGCAGTAACATTGGTTCTCCAAGATCATTCTTTGTGTATGATTATATATTATCGTTTCTTTTCTACTTGCTACAATGGTGATCCTTTCATTTGGCTATTTACTTCCTCCATTGTTCTAGCTGTACTTTTTATTTCTCATAATTTTGATACAACTTTTCGCTACACTGACATTTAATGTTTAATGATTATACAAAACCAGTATCATTTAATTTCCTTTTAATAAATCCCATGCTAATGTGTCAAAATAACTACATTAAGGTCTGAGTTGATACTTGCAGACTGTGTTTGAATATACTCCTTTAAGAACCACTTTAGGGCAACATTTGAAAAATAAGAGAGTGAAATTTCTCATACTTTCAGTGGTTGTAGATAATGGGTACATCATTCATTTTAATTTATCTTCTTTTCTATAAAATATTCTGTTAAATGTTTTCCCCAATGTCTTCCCTTAGTTTATCTTTATTCTATGTTTTATAAATTTAGGGTTTTTGTAATGTGGTTATTTTCAGTTAAATTCTAATAATGAAAATTTTTTGATTCTTAAGACAGCACCTTTTTTTTTTTGATGGAACTGGGGATTGAACTCAGACCCTTGCACTTACCAGGGAAGTGCTTATTCTACTGAGCCATCTCCCCAGCCCCCTCAGCTAATTAAGAAGTATCTTGCTAATCTAAATTTAGAAACACATAGAGCTTTGCAGTTTTCTAACTACTTAATACCCTCCCACTTGACTGTCTTCAAATCCAGCTTCTGCCTGTCATGTACACGCTATATATATTAGTATATATTATTATATTATATATGTAGAATGTATATGACTGCAGAAGCTGGATTTGCTATAGAATGATAGCAAATCAAGGTAGAAGACTTGTCAGAATGTGATTGCTTTCTGACTTGTGGAGAATTTGTGCTACTGAATCACACTAAATGACAATCAGTGCCACCTAAATTCTGAAGCATGAAGGCTGAGGGAGCTACCAACTTCTCTGCCATTTTTACCTTTCTTTCCAAAGAAAAACTAGTACTCTGGGCATGCATTTTCATCAATGGGAAAATAGTGCTCTAGGAATAAAATGCTCCTTCCAAAAAGGCTTAGTTCACTCCAACTTCTGTGCTTTGTCACCTGACCCCACAGGTTCTGTAAGGGCAAAGTGCAATCTATTAGGTGTTTTGTGGTAATGAGCTAGAGGTGGCACTAGATATTACCACATGGAAACTGGATGGACATGTATCAATGAAGAGAAAACCCCAAGTAGAAAAACCAAGAGATTTGGGAGAGATGGAATTTAGTGCTGAGCTGTATAAGCTATCTTTTACTGAGGACTGAAAGACAAAGTCATATAGTATAAAGTAAGCTTAAGGGTAGAATTATCTAAAGTTGACAATATCTTTGGTTAACAACATCAGTGCTCAATAGATAAG
This sequence comes from Octodon degus, assembly GCF_000260255.1. NCBI lineage: Eukaryota > Metazoa > Chordata > Mammalia > Rodentia > Octodontidae > Octodon > Octodon degus. Next base: position 65,446 of record NW_004524755.1, on the reverse strand, counting down.
AGGAAACATTTGGTTTAAAATTAGGGGAGTGAGGAGATGATAATTTATTTAAAAATTGTCACAAAATGATTCAGGAGTTGAGAATGGGCATAGATGGGGAGGGGCCAGGTTAAATATGTTAAGGAAGTCTGAATTTTGGGTACCCAAAGAAGGCTTGGGACCACACTTTTTACAGAGTGCAGTCCAGATAGGTAGAAAAGTAACCCAGAAACAAAACAGAAAACATTACATTGGTTCAAGGTCAGGAATTGAAGCCCTAGAGGCAGATTTTAAAAGTCTCAGATGTGAAAATTTGTGAATTTGGTAAGAATGGTTTTAAGATGCAGGACTTAAGAGTGTGGATTTCTTGGCAAAGAAAGAGGAGAAATAGATGCATGGAAGGTGCAGGAGCAGGGCCTCCTACCCTGGGACTGAGCCCTTTAGTCAGGTCGGATTGCTGGGCGTAAGAAGACCAAGAGTAAAATGATGAGAGATTATTGTCTTTCTGTGTGTCTGTGTGTCTATGTGCTTGCATGTCTGTCTGTCTATCTATCAATCATCTATCTATTTATGTATCTATCTGTCAGAAAGAAGTGGCTGCTTTAGTAAACTGCTATCTAACAGTACAGCTTGACACTTTTATTTCTTTCAAGCACCAGTGGCTTAAGGTGGTATCGAAAGTGAGACATCTCTCACGGTAAATTCTCTCAAAGCTATGAAATAGAGTGTTCTGGCTTGCTGCATCTCCTAATTCAAAATCACTTGCCTTAAAATGTGAAGAGATCTAAGAAATTTTGGAAGGGCATTTACAGGACCAGGTTTACTTAACTTCTCCTTTTAATCATCAAGCCATATCTCTCCTTGAATAAATGTAGGGCAGTGGATATTAGGAGGAGAACAGAGAGACGGGGTGTGTAAGGAGAAGTGGATCGGACAAGTGCATGCCATATATATCTACCACTTACCCTTGGTGATGCATTAAGTACCTTGTACCACTACTGACCAAGAGTAAAAGCAAGGGTTAGAACACATACTTTTTCTCTTCCTGTACTCTCTTTTATCATGAGCCATATAATTTCTTTTCCCATACACTGAATACACTCATAATCTTTCTAAGGAAGGCAGCCAAAGTCCCAAGGACACACCACATCCAACGCAAAGTTAAAAATTCTGGGGTTTTGTAATGCCTTCTATGTTAAATCCACATTTAGTTCTTTATCAAGAAATCTAAAAACTTGAGACATAAACTATCTGAACATATTTTTCCCAGTTATACACTAACTTAGAAGCTAGTCACAGTAGAGGAGTGTGGAGGGATCTATCAAAATAAAACTTGGCTTTGGAAGATTATGACTGCAAGAACCAATAGAGCTTTGGTTCCTAATGCTTCTGAAACTCCACTGGGAATCATTCCAGAGGGCCTGCACCAGAGCCTAGGGATGCCTACTAACAGTGCTCTGATTCACACTCATGGAAGGTGAGCTTCAGTACACTGTTCTGAGTGGCTTTCTGTCTATTTCGGCTCATCCATTGTTTTGGTCACTTCATGTATATAGATGCACGTGTGCATGTGCGTGTGCATGTGTGTGTGTATGTGTGTGTGTGTGTGTGTGTGTGTGCATATGTGTTCATGTGTGGGTGTGGGGTTGGTGGAACTGTCACTTCAGGGACATAGAATCTCCAAAGCCTACCACCACCTATGGAAAGCTGTCTACTGGAGGCATTTTTCTCTTTCTTTCTTTCTTTCTTTCTTTCTTTCTTTCTTTCTTTCTTTCTTTCTTTCTTTCTTTTTTCTTTCTGTTTTTTGTATCTTAGGGAAGGGTCTACAGGCTGTTCAGGGTTTCATTACTAGATCAGACTAGTAGTGATCCGCCTGTTTACAGTATTCCAGGAGCTGCAATTACAGGCAGGAGCTACCACTCCCAGTCTCAATAGCTGTCTCTGTGCCCTGGGGGTGGGGCCAGCATGGCAGGCCTGGGGATTGAACACTAGGCCCCTGTGCCTGCTTGCAGGACCTTTAATCTGCTGAGCTATTTGGCTGGCCCCGGAGGTGTTTTTCACCTGGAAAATTTATAGGCTTCATTAACCGGGGTAGCCATTTCTTAAAACTGTGACTCACTCAAACTTGGCTTCTGGTCTGTTTGCTTTTGGTCCTTCCTCATTCTGGTTACCACAACCAATGTTCTTTATAGATCTTCCAAGACTCTGAATGCTGAGGCTTTTTCTTTTGACTTTCATTTCCTTCCTTTGAAGTTAATAGCAGCTCTCTGGGACGATGATTGGGAAGACCCCTCCCTAAAACTAATATTTTTCCCTGAGTCCATTCACTATTTGCTTCAGCTGAGATGACTCGCTTGGCATCACAAGCATAGTGAAGTTACATTTTCAATGTCTAAGGGCAAAAAAGATACTGATTTCTCCAATCTTACCAAATGAAAGTGTTTGACATCATTCATGTCTGTTTTAAAATGGCCTATTATGTTCTATGATAAACTTCTACCTTTATTAATTTACTATTTATAGTATATGTAATAGTTAGCATGCACTATTTAGATTCTGTGATTTTCATGTAGTTAACTGATAGATGTTCTCATAGTTTGTCTCCCAAATTACTGTCAGTAACATTGTGGTCACCGTATTTTCTGTTCTTCTCCAGACACTGATTTCAGTATTCTCATTGTTGTGAAAGAGTGATGCCTTACAGTGGTGATTTCTATACTTATTCTAGAACTATTACCAGGCTGGAATTTCAATGATTTGTGATAAACAGTAATGTGCAGGTATGTGTGGGAGTGATATGCTATACACACACGAAGATCTTGCATAAATCCATGCATAGAACATATATATTCTGTAGTACAGAGTACATATTACATGTTCCATGTTATGTATGCTATAGGATTTGCACACTTGTCCCTTTCATCCATGGGGGAGACAGCTGAAACACCTTCTCTGTGGATACTTGAAATCAAAGACAGTATCAAATCCTGCATCGATTATATTTTTCTATACACTTATTTATGATAAAATTCAGGGTATACATAACACATGGTGATATATTAGCAGAAATTTAAAAAATTAATAGAACAACTATAATGACCAACTATTATAAAAACTATGTGACTATTCCTCTGTCTCCTATTACTTCTGTCTCTTGCAGTCCCTTCCTATGCAGCGTCTAATTTTACCTGCTTTTTTTGCCCAAAGGAAGTACTTCATAGCGGCTTTTCGGCATACCCAAGTTGCCGGCTTCATGCTATTGCGATTCGGAGGGCCTTGGTTAAATAGCAAGGGTTTATGTGAGTGCAAGCTCGGCAGTGTCATGGCAATCAATGGGGGAGATGGCGATGGCCATTAAGTGGCGACCTGCAGTGCATCAGTGTGGCTGTGCTGGACAAAGAATGACTTGTCAGAAGGGTCAGCGGGAAGTGCAAGATTTTACCACATTTGCCAGGATGGAGCTCTCCTTAAGACCACAAATTATTATCTTTGGAATATTTATTTTGTATTATTGACATGTTTGTTTATTTTGAGGTAGTAAGGATCAGACTTAGAACTTTGCACTGAGCTACCTCCCCAGTTCTTTTTAAATCTTTTTATAATTTATTTTGAGATAGGCAGTCTTTAGTAGCTAAGTTGCCCAGGTTGGTTGAACTTGCAATCCTGTTGCAGATTCCTAGAGGGCTAGAATACCAGGTTTGCACCACCCACCTCCCTCCCATTTTCTATTTCAAAAGACCTTGGGAAAGTGAAACTGCAGAAAGCAAAACAGCAGAAAAGGGGATTCTAAGCAAGTACTGCTTCTAACGTTACATCAGTTATTACTCTACTCTTTAAAGTAAATGTTTACTAAAAAAAAAAAATAGTAATAAAGGAAAACAAGAAACAAGAGAAATCACAGGTCTGTCCTGCTACAATGTTACATATGGTTTGATTTCTAAATTTCTCTGAAAAAATGTGTAATTTTTTCACATTCTATAGGGATTAAAGTGTAGAATATCCATGGTTCCTGGAAAATACCAGCTCCATGTTATGTCTAAGGCATTTGATACTCAGACAGGTAGTTATATTAAGCTCAACTGTCTCTGTTATAGGGAAATAATATCATTAAGCTTCTCTTCTGGATGGTTAACAGCTAAAATTTGTAGACTAAAAATTAGAGAAAAAGAGGGACTACAAGGATAGCCAATATTTTGACCTTGGTCCTCCAAGGTCAATGAGGACTCAGGACATAAGAGAACCTGTGCTGTGACATCCTGCAACTCACCGGTGTCCCAAATGTTTTGTTCAAGGAGATTATGGGATCACAGAGGAAAGTGATCGACGATGTATAATATGCCCAAGGAGAGTCACCTAGAGAGAAAAAATTTTCTCAGACTTTCACAGAGAGCAGATTGGTCAAGCAATGGCCGTGACTCGTCCAGATGGCTGACACTGACAAAAGATCTACAAGCTGCTCTACATGGTTTAATGGTAAATCCTGAGGAGATTTGACTGACCTTGTCAGATACAAAAGTTACATTTTTAGCTATATAGATCTTGCTTTAATTTGGTGTGAACCATCTGGCAGAAAAGCATAACCATGAGGTATAAAAAGTAATGCCATATTAATATGCTGAGCTGTAGAAGGCTCAAGTCAACAACTTCTGACAATTACCAGCTCTGGTGCATGACCCACAACTATTATGGACAATTGGATTATAATTGGGATATTTTGCTGATTTTAAATATCTACAATATTTGCACTGACGTCATTTATGAAAAGGCCTTTTTAGACGTCTCCAAATACAGCTTTTCTAACAGCAATGCAGCACCCATCTCTGACAGAACAAAACAAAGAAGGGGGATATAAATGAAAGACCATTTTGAAGTGAAAAAAATGTATATATAGAATAGTTAGGACAAATGTACAGCTAGTTTCTCTTAGTTCAATAAGAAGAAAGATTTGCACTAGTATTGTTTAGACAAGCATCATCTATGCACCTTGTACTGTGAATAACTACAGTGAAGACCACGATATGCAATGTATTAATTATTGTAACTGTCCTACTAATCTGTTTTGAAACTGTATCATTGATGTTTCTCATTAAAATTAATAAAATTTTTAAAAAAGAAAATGACAGAAAAAAGAAACGAAAAGAGGAGATTTCTTATATTTGTATAGGCAGATTACTATGAGTCCCATCTAGTAATGAGACCCTGAACATCCGGTAGACCCTTCCATAAAAATAAATAAATAAATAAATAAATAAATATAAAACGTAAATAGTGGCTATACTCTATTGTTTGAATAACAGGAAGAGTCTGTGCACACTCATTATAGGTTCATTTTTTCAAATATTTTCAATCCACAGTTGGTTACCTCTGTATATAATGAACTCATGGAAGATGGCCTGCGTGCATATACATATGCAAGTTTCCATGACCAGCACAGTCTAATGTGATGTTGCTAAGGTTGACATTCCTGGAAAGAGCCTCTCCGAAAAATTATTTTAGGAGTCTTCACTCTTCTGTCTTTTCTGTTATTATTTGCTACAGTCGACTTCTGAGCTCTATCTTTTGCAATTGGTGAGCCCATGGGCAAAGAAGCAGCACAGAAAATATTGCAGAGACTTTAGTGACAGGGTTGGAAGCAACATATATCACTACTAACCACATTATAGTGATAGAACTATTTCCATAACTCAACTGT
>NW_004524755.1:41296-59372 GCF_000260255.1 Octodon degus | reverse complement strand
TGTCTGATATATATGTTAATATACTTGGTCATAAATCATTTAAGCATTTCCTAGTTTTTGTATCAAAAACTTAAAAAAACATAACATTTTTATCTTTTTCTGACTAATTCTTTTCCAAAACTAAATTCTAATTATCACTTTGAGTTAGCTTGAATTGCATTGCATATATTTTTTACAAAAAACATAGTTATTTTGTTATTTATATACTTTTAAATTCCAAAGAATAATTGAAATGTAAAATATGCAAAATATAAGATCAAAAGACAGCTTGAAGAATGAAACATGATTTCAAGGGTGGTTCACTTCAGATTTATGTTTTCCTTCACATTTTGTTCTACCTTCTGTTGCAGCAACTCACTTGTGTCTCCCATGTTCACAGTTCATTTCCTACTACCAGTGCTTGCTTCCAGAGAGCTAATTAATTTATCTTCATATCAAATAGTTTCTGAAACTTTTCATACACAGAGCTCTCCAGTTGTCCTAGGAGTGATGGTGATTTTACGCATGTGCATATTAAGGGTAACAACGAGTTTCATTAATCCCTAATCATTTTGCTGCATATGTGTAGTGAACAGTGCTGCCTCTACTATATGAATAATCCCAAGGAGAAAGTCATATGCATACGTAATGGCTTTGTATTACATAGTTCTGCCTGTGCTTCAAATGTGGTGAAAGGGCTAAGGAGGAAAGTGGAAAAACTATGAAAGATAAGTAACCAGAAGATGCCTAATCATTCCAACATTTGATGCTTTTCAGGCTCTCATAGAATGCTGGATGCCTTCTTGTTGGATTTCTCCTCTCATGGACTATTTGATTTCCCTCCTAGGGGCTCACCTGCTGTGTTCAACCCCAAGCAAGGTAGTATCTTCTTTGAATAATCCACATTTCATTTATTTAAGACTCTAAGAATTTTTGCATTAGATTAATGGGCTAAACAGTTAAAATGGAGTGGAGATTTTAGTAAACAGAATGTGCACAAATACAGAGAGAAATTAATGTGGTAGAGAATTACAATTGAAAGAGGTCAGAGAACAATGTTGCAAGCGTTTTTCTTGAGTTAATCTTTAGTTTAGGGAAAAGAGGAAATGGTATAAAAATCTATTCAAGACTGGGAATGTAACTCAGTTGTAGGTACTTACAATATGTGAGGGCTGGGACAACAATTTTATTTTGTAAAAAATGCCATAATACTTTTTCAGAATAAATATTTGTTCACTGTAATTATGTACTATATACACAAGTTGACACTGGTCATATAGTGATCAAACAAACAGAAATATGAGCTACCTTTGTTCAGGAAATTTACATTATAAGTATAGGTAAAACATGAAATACCAAGAGGTAGCAAGTCTTTTGGGAAAACAAAGACAGAAGAGGACAGAGAAAGCTGGACCTCTTCTGCCCATATTACTTTTAAATGGAGAGAAGTCTGTAATTTCAAACAGACAAATCAAGGAAGAACTCACTGAGAAGATACAATAAGCCAAAATATCAAAGAAGGTGGTGCTGGGGAGATGGCTCAGTGGAATAAGCACTTCCCTGGCAAGTGCAAGAGCCTGAATTCAATCCCCGGTTCCACAAAAAAAAAAAAAAAAAAAAAAAAAATTAAAAAAGGTGATGTATGAAGTCAAGAAAAGAGAACTTGTTAAAAAATGCCTTTTACTGTTTTCTTCTAAATAAATACAAATCTCTCTTTCATTCTAAATAAAGGTGAACATAATTACGAGTCTCAATCAAGGAAGTGACATGGATTCAATTTATGATATAGGAATCCATCAGGATGTTCACTGGGAGTTATTCCAAGTGTCAAAGATGTGAGTGGTTGCAGCAGGTGCAGGTTTCCTCAGTAACCTCAGCCAACCATTCTGACCAGAGGAGGGACACCAGGAGAAAAGGAAAATATTCAAATTTTTAGCTATAAAATGAAGGTGAAAAGAACAGAATCTGCGATTCTTTTACTCAAATTCATTCAGGGACACACTGGATGAGCGAGTGGCTCTAATGTCTTTCCTTAAATGGATAGAAAGCATGTGCCTTAAAGTACAGGAAACCTTGGAGATGGGATTGGGGATCAGAAGTAGACCAAGAAGGGAACCCATGTTTGGACGTGTTCACTGTAGTTTTTTAACTAGCATCTATAAATGTGGAAATATACAGTGTGTGTGTGTGTGTTTGTGTGTGTGTGTGTGTGTGTGTCTGTGTGTCTGTGTGTCTGTGTGCATGAATGCATATGTGTATAGAGATACACAGAGACTGACAGTCAGCCCTGGAAAACAGTTGGAGCATAGAAATCGAGTCTCAATTTCTGAGCATTCATACTGCAATGAAAGTTAAGTAGCGGATGAAATCATCTGCTTAGAGACTGTAGGTAGAATACAAAGGTGCATGAGGGTCTGGGCTCCAAGCACGCCATGATTTAGAAGAGATGGATTAAGGGGTGAAGAGGTAGCACTCTTAAGGACATTGGACTCAAAGCGGAGCAGGAAAATGAGTTTCAGCAATGGCGAGAATATTACATGGGTTATTTGACTGTTTTCTTTGTTTAGTTGGAAAAAGGAACACCATGTTCACACACTGGCATGAATTTTAATTAAAAGCAGAAATAATGGAAGAGATAGAGGAAAATGATGAAGTGATGTTTTCAGAGGACCAGAAAGGGTAAGATTTAGAAGACACACGAGTGGTTTGAGTCCAGATAGAAACATAAATAATTCATCATAATAGCAAGAGCACTTGATGAACTAACAATAGCTGGGAAATGTGTATTTCTATAGTGGAGTATTACTCAGTTACAAAAAAGATGAACTCAAGGCTTTTAAGGGTAAATGCATGCAACTACATACCATACTCATAAGTGAAATAAATCAGCCCTGCATGTATAATGGTGTATTGTCTCCCTAGCAAAAGCACCTAAGAGAGTAAAGAAATCTGAAAGGAACAATAGGTACTGTGAAAGACACACAGTTTAGAGGAAGGAAACAACTGGGATGAGGGAAGGGAGAAAAGAAGGAAAGGTGGAGGGAAAACATATGTGTTTATATGCAAGAGAATTTGGACAGTTGCTCTGCTGATTTCTACTGGTCTATAGAAAGGAACAGTTAATACTTAACTTGTTTGTTCTTTTTAATATTTTGACCAATTTTGCATGCTTATATCTGGTAATCTGAGCAAATAATTTGGTTTTGTTCTCTCGTTTTATTTCCTTTTAAAGCAACTTACCTTAAAGAGAGTATATTACTAATTGATATGGTATTAGAAGTGGTACACATTTAGGAGACCAAAAGGACAGGTGTTTCAATCATGGTTTTAGCATTACACGTTGCTGTTCTCAATGTCGTTGCTTAGTTCACAGATATCAGCACAGAGAGTTAGTCATGATGAGCTTTCTACCCATTGACTGCTATTTTCAAAAACCTCATGGAAATCCTTAGGACAGTTGCCTTAATATATAATATATAGTTAATATATTATATATTAGGGGTTGGGAAGATAGTTCAGTAGAATAAGCACCTGCCTGGCATGTATGGTTTTGCTCCTACCTTATTACCTAACTTTTCTCCTTTCTCTTGTCATTGTTTAATCCATAAATTTCGTTTCTTTGCATTTCATTGCATTTGTTACATCTTTCAGTTTTTATTTCTTTTTTTGAGTTCTTATACCAGGGAGACAATATAATATTTACACATGTAGGTCTGGTTTAGTTCACTTATGAGAGGGCCTGGGGTGATAGCTCAGTAGAATAAGCACTTGCCTTGCCAGCGCAGGGTCTGGAGTTCAATCTCTGGTACTGCAAAAAATAAATAAATAAATAAATAAATAAATAAATTTCACTTACGAGTATAGCCTCAAGTTGAGCCCATAATTTGAAGACAGCAATGTGCACAGTCATTGTTGAATTCCTATCATTCTGTTTTGTGAAATTCTGTATAGCTCCTAATGTTTTTCTTTACTATTTGTTATTCTTTTTTAGAAAAGAAAACAAGAAATAAAAACAAGAGCTGAGCTTGTGGGCATCACTGGATGTGTGTGGAGAGATGTGGTGCAGAGGTGTGTAGAGGTGCTCTTTGCAAGTTCCTTCTTTGGGCAAGATTTTCCAGGAGTGGCGCTGAGCTGGCAGAAGTCTCGCTAACAGTAATCCCTGGAGAAAGTTGTTGGGTGCTCAAGGAATTAGAGTAAAAGCCAAGCGAGTGTGCGATGCTGGCAAAGTTCCTGAGCATGGCTTTGGAGCAATCCAGCAGGGGAACAAGAGAGGGCACTTTTATTTCAGAGTTTCCCATGGTGCAAGCATAGTGTGTCTGCTGCTTATGGTGCTTTTGTATTTTCTTTCTGTCGTTTCTCCTGGCAAGCCAGGCTGAGTAGGCTTTTAGCAGCGTTGGCAAAATTCAACGGCCCTGCATTTAGCTGCTTTGTGGCTACCCAAAGGCAGAGCCCAAGGCACCCATTTGGCCGGAGTAACTGGTTACAGACTCCCCGCTGATCTGCAGATGTGACAGCAGCTCCTAGACCTGGAGCAGCCACAGCTCCCTTCTCCCGAGAGCTGCACATAGACTTGGCTGCTCCAGCCCAACCCACGGATCTGTAGGATTTTTAATCATTGAAAAAATGCTTTTCCTGCTTGTCTTTGTTTAAATTTATTCACATACATGAATTTTTATTGTTGTCTTCTCTGGAGCTATTTTAAATTGTATCTTCAGTCAGGCATAAAAACATTTCCATTTGGCATGAGAAATTATATAATCAACAGAAATTGAACTCTGCTTATTTGACATATACATGCTAATCGGTTATGTTAATTAATCAAATTTGGAGGATTATGAGAGGGGAAAACTGAGTTTGAGAAAATACAAGGACCTAAAAGTTTTGAAATAGAAGGCAGGGTAATTATTGAGGTCTGGATCTTACATAACTAAAGAAAATTTAAGATTAAATTCTAAGACATAGTCACTTTATTAGAACAAACTGAGGAAAGCAGAACAGAGATAATTCTTCACTAAATACAGAACAAAACATCAATAAAAAGTCAAAATTATAGCAGGACCATGTGCAATGATGGAGCAAAACACAGCATCATTTATGAAGCTCTCCTCTTGTCAAAATATTCAATTTGAATTTAAACATAAAGAAATAATCAGACAAATCCAAATCGACAGACATTTGTCAAAATGTCTCACCTTGTCTCTTCAAAAATGACAATTTTATGAAAAACTGACTACTGCAGCAAGCAAGAAGTCTGTAACCTTATAGCAATAAATGCCTTTTTAAAAAACACTGAGTTCAATCACCGTTTTTTTTTTTTTAAAGCTCAGAGATTTTCAAAAAAAGGCTCACATTGTTGTCCCATGGAATTAGCAGAAAAACAGTAACATATCCATAAAATCGGCAGAAAGAAGCAATCACAAAATTAGAGTAGAAAACAATAAATTAGACCAAGTAAACAATAGAAAAGACCAACAAATTTGACTTGTTTTTTAAAAAAAGATAAATAAAATGAGTAAGCTTTCATGTAGATTATTATGTATTAGATCTAGAATGAAAAAAGAAACCCACAAAATTAGGGATTAAGAACAATGTCATTTAATACAATGACACTCAAATATGCTAAGCACCCTGTTCACATTATCAACTTTCACCTTTCCTTTAAAATCCGCAACAAGACAACAACCCCCTACTTGCAGACTTTCTATTTTACAGAGTACTGGAATCTGTACCAGAGCAATTAGGCATAAAATTACACTACTTGGTGATGGCATGCGTTTACATTTGGAAAAGTTACAGGTTCTTCCAGAAATCGTTCAAACAAACTTTGTAAATTAGTATGGGAAGAAAGGTTGAAGGGAGGGAAGGAGATTGGGCAGGACAGGAATCAAGACAGACTGTGTACATACAGAAACAGACTCCCGCGATGAATATGATCATTGTATTTCTACATTATACCAATAAACAAAGAATACAAAATAAACAAAGAAAGGAATACGAAAGCATTTCCAGTTACAAAATGAGCACATAAGATAACTGCCTCTCCCTCTCTCTTCCTTTCTCTTTCACTCTTTCTTTCTTGCTTGCTTGCTTTGTTCTCTGTTTCTATTTTTCATACATAAATACGCACTTAGAGGGTTGGAATTAGCTCACACCTGCTAAGCTTGGCTCTACACTGAGCTCTGCCCTTTGTATCACAACTAGTGTTACTGTATACTAACATCATCTATACTATCATCTATTTTTAAAAGAAATCAAAAGAACACTACCATTTACACTCATAATAACAATGAGAAGAGACAATTGAAAGATAGAGATGGCAATCCTTATGCACTCATGGAGTAATGAGGGCTTATTACTCCAAATATATACAAAATTCACACAACTTGATAGCAAAACATTGCAAAAGCCCGTAAAAAATAATCATAGAATTTAGACAGGCAGTTGCAGAAAGAAGGTACACAGATGACAGGTACATGAAAAATGTTCAACATTGCTAGTTATTAGAGACATGCAAATGAGAAACACAATGAGATAGCATCTCACACAAGTCAGAATGTTTTTTAATTAAAAAAGTGAAAAATTGCAAGCCCTGGAAAGGAAGTAGATAAAAAAACACCCTATGAACACTGTTGGTAAGAATACAAGTTGTGGATGATATCATACAGGTTCCTGAGGAATCAATCCTGAGGCGCCATCACCCCACATTTGGGAATAGTCCCCAAAAGACATTGTCAGTTTGTGAAGGAGTTGGCTGTCCCCTCCTGTGAATTACAATGCCACGTGTGTGGACACTCAGCCAACCTTAGTGTCCAGCAGTAGAGGAACGGGTAAGGAGAAAATGTGGCCCACAGACAAAGCATTCAGCCTTTCAAAGAAGGAAATCCTGTCGCTTGGCAAAGTCATGGAGGAATTAGAGAACTTCATGCTAGATGAAAGGCTCCACACAAGTAAAGACAAATGCCTCATGTCCCTGTTATGTGTGCAACCCAGAACACTTGACTCCTAGAAACAAAAAAATAGAACAGCGCTTTCATGGACCATGGAATGTGGATGAGGTATAGAAGGTGGGTGAAGATGTAAAATCTGAGAAAGGGAAAGAGGTCTTGTTTTAAATTTCCTTTTGAGTGCTATTGTTCAGCATAGTGAAAATGGTGTAAATTTCAAATATTCTCACTATGAAAATGTAAAATGTATGGGTTGAATACATTAGTCAGCTTGGTGTCCTGATTTCCTATTGTACTAATAAATCACAATATTACTTTGTGAACCATAAACTTATAGTACGAAAAGGGACATAGTTTGAATATAGGGTGAAAACTAAAGGAAGAAGGATATTGATTAAATTTCTGAATCATTACAATTATTAGAAATAACTTAATTTTAAAAGACACTATTGAGAAAAAGTGAAAATCTGAATATGGATCCTAAATTAAAAAAGATTAATCAATGCCAAACTTTTTGAGATAAGGTCTTGCTATGCTGTTCAGGCTGACCTTGAGCTCAGTTTGTAGTCCAGGCTGGTCTCAAACTTGCAACAATCTTCCTACCTTAGCCTCTGGAATGCTGCAATTATAGGCTTGAGCCACCACGCCTAAATGTTGTAGCTGTGTTTTATCTTTAGAGAATGCAAATCAAATTATGTAAAGGTGAAAAATTTGATATCTTCAAGTAGTTTGAAAATGACTAAGCTATACCCATGTAGCTGAATATATATCATTGTCTATTTTTATACCTTTTCTGGAATGACAAAATGATTCAGATAAGATATTGAGGAGCACAGATTACATAGAAAGGCAAAATAATAATTATTGAGTACTGCTTTGCCATAGTGATAAATTTGATTCATTTACAGAAAAATGGATGCCCCTTGACACTATAAAGTCAAGTGCAACAAGTCAGGCATACAAGTTTCAGTATCACATAGCTTATTTTATAAATATGAGAAATCCAAAGCATAATTGAAGAGCAAAATAAAAGATACATAATAAGATGTAGGGAGATGGAATTTTCAACAGGGCTGGGGATCAGGAGATGGTGATGGGAGAGCGGAAGGGGACGGGGGGGTTCAGAAGGAATGCAAATGCGTTACATACAAGGAGCACCCCCTCAGGACAAATGTGACCTGCACGTCTTGCATGCGTGTACAGTTAGAGCTTCAAAACTGGAAAATTTAATCTCTGTGTAATTATATGCCTTTTATAAAGAAGCAAAACCAGAAAAGGCACACGGAGCTAGGATATGTCTCTGTCAGGAAACACACTGTCTCACACCCATTTTAACATATGCAGAGCCGGTGTCTTTTGAATTTAAATTCCATGTCTGTGGACAAAGGGGTGTGCGGAACAAAGTGGTTACTTGAAAATTACATTTATACCCATGTACATCAGGGGACACAGTAAACGATAACAATGACTCCCCCGGTACGATTTTTATGAAGCAGACACAAATTTGGCTCCCTCACTCACATGAATTCTGAGAGATAATTCCTCTGTGCTCCAGAATTCATATAGTTGAGAAATTATATTTAAAATACATGAGGATTTGTGTCTGGATTTTAGAACATGTACTGTCATGTACACTTTTAAATATAATTTTATATCATAAATCTATAATTAAAATGATGGCAAATTTTTCTATTAATATCAATACATTCGTAAAACATAAAACTAGTTAAAATATTGTTACCATATAATTATATATATCCACATATCATCTGTCTTTAATATGCTGCCCACATTTTCAAAGACAAAAAGTAAGGAATTAGACAATTCTAATTTTTCTGTGCTTAGTTAGCTTATATAAGGTCCTGAATTCTATTATATTTGATGCACTTTCATAAAATAATTATACACATCAGAAAATCCACCTGAGCCAGCGGTGGTGGTACACACCTGTAATCCCAGCACTCTCCTAGGCTGAGGCAGGAGGATTGCAATTTGCAATAAAGCCAAGCCTACTTCGCAACACAGAGAGTCCCTGTATCAAAATTTAAAAGTGAAAAGGAGCACAAGAGAGGGAAAGAAAAAACGAAAAAAAATTAAAATGAACTTGGGGCTAGAGCTTTGTGGGAAGCCCTGGAGCTCAATCCCAGATACTGAAAAGAATTAACCTGGAATGAACGTTTAATTTTATGAAAAGTTCTGCAAGAAGGGGCACAATGTATTTATATGTGATATTTCATTAATTTGCTTTAATGTCATAAATGAAAATAGTTCAGTTCATGAACAAGTTACTTATACTGTTTCTTTTTTTAAAGTAGAAATGTAATAGATTGAATTTTTTTTTTTTTTGTATTTGGTACACTGTCTCACCATGCGGATTGGACTTGTAGTGATCCTCCTGTTTCAGCCTCCCCAGCACTGGAATTACAGTTGTGTACCACCACATCAGGTCTTAGTGGCTGACTCAGTGCTTCCATAGGTGGGGCCCACATGGTATGTGGTGCTGGGGATTGAACGCCGTTCCATGTGCTTGCCTAAGCAGAATCTTAGTCTGCTGAGCTATCTTACCAGCCCAATATAGGAAGTTTATTGTTTTTTTTTTTTTCCTGGTGGAACCAGGGATTGAACTCAGGTCCTTGCGCTTGCCAGGGAAGTGCTTATTCTACTGAGCCGTCTCCCAGGCCCCTACCAGTCCAATATAAATTAAAATTCTTTAAGGAATTGTAAGCTTATGAAGGAACTACAGATATTTCTGTGAAAATGGGCATTAGCTTTGGGTACGGCTGTACGTCAGTATCTACAAAAAAGGTAGATTTGGATTTTTGCTACAAAAGCAGTCTAGTGACCTAGCTAGCTGATATTTTGCTTATATTTTGGGAGCATCACTTATTTTACAATTTCTATTTTTTTTCTGTGTTTTCATAGTTCTGTACATTTGAAATCCTTATTTAACAGAGTACAATTCCATATAGACTTTATTTTTAGAAAGCCTGGCACTCATGATGCACATTAACACTTTCTTCCCACATTTTTCTTTCAATGCTGATTGACTAACTCTTTTGGAGAAAGTAATGGTAAAAGTCTCCTCATTTGAAGACGGCAAATTTTGTTAAGCTTCAGAATATTGTGTACTTTAGCTATTCAAAAAGAAGCAGCAAGTGTAAATTAATAAGTACCTTATTGCCCTGTTACAGGTAAAACAACATATATCATGTCACATGTTCACGTTTTTATTTTGGATGAGCTATCTATGGAAATACAGTCAATTCGTTGCTTCAGAAATAATGATAGAAAAATCCTTTTTTATGTTTCAGTGAACTTAATTTTGGCTTTGATAAGCCTCATTTTTTTTTCTTTCTTTGCATTGACCAATGTCTAACAAGATTTACATACTTCTAAAATCTATAAAAAAGCTTCCCAGGACTGCATAGCAAGCTATCGTAAAACTAACATAGGCAGGCGCTTATGCCCTTGAGCTATCTCCCCAGCCCTGAGCCTTGACTAACTACATATACGGAAACCTGTGAACTAAGCAACTGCACTGAAGATGGCAATTTGTAATAGTAGGTTCATGCTTGGAGTGCCTGCCATTCTGGTCTTCTGAATACGTGCTGCTCATCATGACATGCCAGTTGCTGCCATGCT
This sequence comes from Octodon degus, assembly GCF_000260255.1. Classification (NCBI taxonomy): domain Eukaryota; kingdom Metazoa; phylum Chordata; class Mammalia; order Rodentia; family Octodontidae; genus Octodon; species Octodon degus. The sequence continues at coordinate 48,807 of NW_004524755.1, read as the reverse complement.
GCCTCTCGGGTACATGATTGTTCAAAAAGAAGAGGGTGGTGAATCAAGGCAGGAGACAACAAAAGGAATACTGTGGGATGGTCCTGCTACAAGATTGTATAGGGTTAGATTTCTGGATTTATGTGTAAACATAGGAATTATATAATTCTTTATGCCTATTTTCAAAGTATATTTTAATTTTCTAATGTTTTTTCATCATATTCTGTAAGGACTTACAGTACAATATATCAATACTTAAAGAAAAATACCTGTTCCATGTTATGCCTAAGATGTTTGATATTTAGACAGATAGTAAGGTTAAGTTTAACAGCCTAGGTTGTATGGTAATTACAATAAGCTTCTCTTCTGGAGGGTTAACAACCTAAATTTTTGCAGACCAAAATTAGAGAAAAAGGAGGGCCGCAAGGAAAGTCAACTTTTTGGCCCTAGCCTTCCACGGTCAATTAAGACTCAAGACATGTGAGAACTTGTACTGTAACATCATGTAACTCAGTAGTGTTCCAAATTTTCTGATCAAGGTGATTATGGGTCCAAAGAAGAAAGTGATCAATGATGTAGAGTGTGCCAAAGGAGAGTCACATGGAGAGAAAACATTCTCTCAGGCTTTCACAGAGAGCACATTGGCCAAGCAATGGCCATGACTCATCCACATGGCTGACACTGACAAAGATCTACAATCTGAGTTATAGGATCTCAGGATAAATCCTGAGGGGATTTCACTAACCTTATCAGACCCAAAAGCTACAACTCTTGTTGCATAGGTCCTGTTTTACCTTGGTCTTAACCATCCAGCAGAGAAGCATAAAAACGAAGTATAAGAAGTTAAGCCATGCTGTGATGTTGAGCTGTAGGAGACTCAGGTCAACAATTTCTGATATTGCCAGTCAAGCGGAAGACCCAATACTATTATGGACTACTGGACTCTTTTGGAATATTTTGCTGAGTTAACACACCTACAATAGTGAAATGGCAGAACTAAACAAAAAAGGGGATACAGATGAATGTCCATTTTGTATCTGTGTTTTAAAAATGGTTAGGATAGATATATAGGTACATTCTCTTAATGAATAGAGGGATTTGTTCTAATAGTGTTTGTAAATAGGATCTCATGTCTGCATCTTGTACCGCAAATAACCACTAGGAAGAGAGTATGCAATATGTTAATTATTGAAGCTCTCCTACCAATTTGATTTGAAACTGTCTCATTGCTATTTGTTTCTCAATAAAATTATGGAAAAAAATAAAACATAGGAGCATCTGTTTCTTTGCAACAAGGAGGATAAACCAGACTACAGTTTAGAATCAGTCACCAGTCACAACTCATGAAACAGTAAACTATTGCCATGTATATCCTTAAGGACATTTTATCTTCTAGAATATTCCACCATTTATTAAATTTGAGGTGCCTTGTTCTTATCTCTCACAGCTTTCTCATCAGCTCATCTATAGACCAGAACACTACTTACATTTTTTTTATTTTGGCTGACATAGTGACTTTTGAAAATGAAATATATCATTAAGGTTAAAGACTACAATATGAGAATAAATTTACACAATGAGAACTATGGGCAGCAGACAGGTGGATGTTAAATAAAACTGTGATGCAAAAGCAAGCCCTCAACAGTTAGCAAGGAGCAGATAATTCAAGCAGCTGTCAAGCTGGAGGGTTTAGGGATATTAAAATAAAACAGAAAAAATACACAGAAAATATGATTAAGGCAGAGGCAAGGCAAATGGAAGTGAAGATAATGAGAAACTGTTTCGCATTTCCTTGTGAGTATGCACAGTATAAAAATGCTCCCTGCAATCTTCCAGTGTTCATTTTCTGTGTCAAATACCATTAATTTTTTAAAAGAGAATAAACTATATTTAAAAAAATTAGAAATGATACAGAATTTCACTCAACAAAATAATAGGATTTCAACAATGGTTGTTGTATTGCATAAAGTTGTCTTCAAATTAGTTGTTTATATTACCAGATATAAGCATGCAAGGTTGATAAAAAGAAAGAAGTAAGATATTTAAAAGGAAAAGAAAAGAAATTAAGCATTAGCTGCTCCTTTCAATAGGCCAGCAGGAATCAGCAATACAATTTTCCGAGCTATCCTGTGTATATCCATAGATGTATCTTTTTTCCCTTCCTACTTTCTTTCTGTTGTCCTTCTCTTCATCCCAGTTGTTGCTTCCTTTAAATAGATCCTGTCCCTTTCACAGTATCTATTGTGCCTTTGAGATTTTATCTACTCTTTCAGTTTCTTAAACTAGTGAGACAATATGTTTGCACATGTCTTACTCTTCTCTCGTTGCTGGGACAAATACCTGACACTCAAATTGAAGGAAGGAGAGGCTTATTTAGCTCAGAGTTACTGGAGGTTTCAGTCCATATTCAGCTGGGACCAAGACAGAGCAGCACATAGCAGAAAGCAACCTTTCATGGTTGAGGCAAAGAACAAGAGCAAAAAGGAGAGGTAAGAGCAGCTCAAGCTGCCAGCCTCTCTTCCCACCTTACACTGTAATGCAAATTACCGGCCCCAGGCCAAGTGCAGCATCCACAGCCACAATAATCAATCACAAACTCCAGAATCTGCCCCAAGACTGCATGAGGCTTTGGGGGGACAACTAGACACAAATCATAACAGCACATGTGTGTCTCATTTATTTCACTTAAGTGTGGTGCCCAGTTGTATCTATTTATCTATAAAACCTAAAGTTTACCTTTTTTTATAACTGAGTAATACTCTATTACATAAAATACCACATCTTTTTTATCCATTCCTGAGTTAATGGGCATCTGGGTCATATCCAAGATTTATCTATGACAAATTGTGCTGCTGTAAACATGGATGCACATATATCATGTGGTATGATATTTTCAATTCTTCTGGAAAAAAAAACCCTTTAGGGGACAAGTTGGGTTGAAAGGGACCGCCAATCCTAGATTTCTCAGGGGTCTCCACACTAATTTTCACCATGCTTGCATCAGCCTGCATGCCCACCAAAAATGGAGAAGAATTCCTTTTAACCTTCCAGTATTTGTTATTGTCTGACTTCTTGATGCTAGCTATTCTTCCTAGGGTGAGATGGAATCTCGGTGTTGTTTTAATCCACTCCACATAAAACGCAGAAAAACGGAGAGGGATATTTCCCTTGATTTTTGTGTCTCCATTTGCTATGAGAACAAGAACGGGCCAGCACAGCTTTACACAACTGTTCTTTACCTAGAGGCTCACCTTCACTTAGATGCCCCATTTTTTGTGCTTTAGCAAGGATAAATCCTTGTACCTTAGGGATTTTTCACCTATGATCTCTCCCTGGCTTTCACTCTGTCTTTCCTTCTCCTCACGTCTTCTAGCTCAGTACAGGTGTTCCTTGACCATCAGCCTAGTAATTGTTTCTGAAGGTAATCATTTTGAGATACAGATAATCAAGCAATCCTACTAAACATCTTGATGGCAAGTGGAACATAAATTTCCAGCTTCGATCTAGCATTATTTAATTGGGGGTTTCTTTAAGATTCTAATACTCTTAGTGATTATTCTGCACATATGTGCGATGGGACATACATGCAAATGTAAACTCTTCGTAACCAATAGTACACCAACATATTCTGGTCTTTCACTTTTTATCAATGTCAGCAGCAGGAACCATTCTGTTACTTGGCACTATTAATTATCATCTACGTAGAACTGAATGATGAGGCGACTTTCAAATCTCCAACCAGTATGTCAGATTTTAAAAATAAAAACTACTGGAGTAGTCTTTACTCCTTCCTTTTGAATGCAAACATAAGTTTAATTTGCTCTTATGGTATGGAGGTAACACTGAAAATTGTTCCCTGTGGACATTGTTCAGCCCTGCATCAGAGAAAATAAGTTTTGTGCAGGCGCCTGGTAGTTAAATTTCATTGGTGGTAGTAAAGAAGCAGATTCCAAGTTCCACTTTCATATCTGTGAAATTAAATATGGAGGAGGATATCTGAGGCTTGTTCTGTACTACACTGAGTTCCTGTATAACAAATGTAATGTCAATTACAAAATAAGCAAATTAAAACATAAATATGAGTGCATTTTATGATAGCAACTGCTTTTCAGTCAATCGCAGTCTCATACATCAAACTTCAGGCAGCCAGCTGATCCAAACAGGATCACAAATGCATAGATCTGGACACTTGGTTCTTCTCTTTCTATGATCACCCTGTGGACTCATACCTCACCGTGATAGACCTCTCAAATTCTCAGGGTTACCAAAATCATAAATCACCCTTTGCTCAAATAAACTCCATTCAATTTCATTTATCTACATTTTCTAAAAACACAACTGAAACTGGGTGTGGTGGCACATATATGTAGTACCAGCACTCAAAAGGCTGAGACAGGAGGATCGTGGTGAGTTTGAGACTAGCCTGGGCTACAAAGTGAGCTCAAGTCCAGCCTGAATTGCACAGCGAGACCGTGCCTCAAAAAGACAAAAAGTAAATGCATAAATGAATAAATACGGACCTGGACTGGGGTCTGTAGATTGGTGGTCTAAGCACCTGCCTGGAAAGTGCAAGATATTGAGTTTAATCCTGGGTACCATGTGCCCTGCCAGCTCCGGGACCCTGGGTGCACCATGCCAGCCCCAAATCTGGGCATGGTGGCACATGCCTATAATCCCAACACTGTTGAGGCTGAGACATGAGGATCACTACAAGTCTGAACTATTAGTGAGACTTAGTATCAAAAACAAAACAACAAAAACAACAAAAACCCAATGATAGAACAGGCTCAGGTTTATAGAGGAATCATTATCTGTACAGCATTCAAAATATCTGTGGAGTGTGCTCAGGATCCTGAACTACAACAGTTTAGTGGTGGCCCGATCATAACAAGTTATTCCGTCCACACTGGTACCTGCAAGATGCACTGAACTTCCTGACTCTCCTCCCTGTGAACTTGGTTCCCAATTCAGATTTTGTAGAAGGCCTGGGAGTTTGCATCGGGGCATTCTTGGAACTGTGGATATAGTTGGAATGTTTTCAACATCTACTATAAAGAATAGGCACCTCTTAGGTGAACCGTAACAGATGCTCTGAGACCCCAGGCATTTCTTGCCTGGAATTTTCTTGTACAGAAAAACAGATGCCCTCTTAAAAAAAAAAGCAAAACCAAGAAAGGAACCAAAAGCACATAATTGTAAATTATGCAACTTTTTCAAAATAATGATAAAATTTGAAATCAGGGTAATTTCTTTCTGCATAATCTAGGAAATGTACTTTTGTAGTACAGATGGAAAGTTAAATTTCTTTTTATTTTGTCTTTTGAATCACAACTATAATCTTATCAAACACAGGATCGACTTTTTCATTTCCAAGTCTAAGCCTGAAGACCAATTCTTTTTTCATTTTTTCTTTATTAATGGGAATGCACTTTTTTTCTAAACTACAGACACAAGTACACTATTTATTATTGTTGGGAACATATCAAGAAATTCCTTCCATTCTCTGTTACTGCTACATTTTTAATTTTCTTCTTTCAATGATTGTCTATAAACCAAGACCTGTGATAAAGTCTGGAAATACAAAATTAAAAACATTCAACATAATTCTCTTTTGGCACAATTTAGCCTAAAGGGAAGAACAGATTAAAAATCATGTAAAGGCAAGATTGACACCACATATGAGGAAAATGCAATACATGTATCAGATACTGCCAAAAACACAAATGCCAGGCCAACCTATTCAATGGAGAAAATTTCACACGGGATAAATGTTAAATGTCATTGCAGATGCATTCCGGAAGCCAAGAAGACAGACCTGAGCTCCTGAGTCAACTCAAGCTGAGCCCCAGCAGGAAGCTGGCTCCATCCTGAGAGTTAGGGGAACAATGGGTTAGGCCCAGCAGTTAGGAGGGTATAAAAGGACGCCATACTGCCTGGGAAGATGTAGAGGCACGCCCTGGCTGGGGTGATCAGTTGATTCCAGGGTTCCAGAGGGGTGAGAGGATGCTGTTCTCTCCACTTCCAGTTTTCAATCACATCCCAGAACCCAGACACATGTTGAACTGAAGAGAATAAAGTGAATGGTTGTCTCCAATGAGAACACACATTTACATCCACATTCTTTGTTTGGTAGCAGTGAGATTTTTATCAGACCAATCATTAAAAAAAAAAGAGAAAGAAGAAAGAAGGAAAAAGGAACTGCAAATTTCTGTATGATATACACAAACAAACAAACAAATTTCTGGATGATATATATCTAACCTGTTGCTTTGTATAATATATACATATATGGTGTATATTGTTCATTGAAGCATGATGATTATTTTTGCAATTTATGGTGCTTTTATGACACCTATTCAAATGTTACCTATCAGTTTTTATCAGTTCTTCAGGAAATAAATGCTAATCAAAATACAATGACATTCATTTTTCTTCTTACTATTTACCACTTTTCATGTCATGGCAAACATAGCATGTTGAAAACATAGGGAAGTATCTTTGACAATGTACAGTAAACCTCAAAACAGTAGACAGTATCAAGAAGCAAATGTTGTCTTAGAGACTATCACTAATGCTTGTACATAGTTCCATGTGCAGTGCTACTTAGATACAACGAGGTACACAGCTTTAGCAAGATTTCTACAAAGTTCCCAGCCATCATTCAATTTGTAGGCTTTGAGGTACAATCCATGAAGCTCGGGATGAGAAATTTGCACAAATATATAGTTAGAGAATGAAAAGCCTTTCCTTGTTTCAATGTAACCTTTTATTGTATATAATCAGCACACTATTATTTATAAAAGTATTTCTATTTTCAGAACTTCATATCATAGTTAGGTGAGAACAAAAGATTCAGCAGAGTCCACAAACATTTTGGCTGTACTGGCAAATACTGTTTTTTTTTTTTTTTTTTTTTTTTTTTTTTTTTTTTTTTTCAGGAACAATATTCTTGTTTGATGCTCAAAGCAGAAGGCAATCAGCACATCTCCTAAGAACTCCATCAAAGTCATTCAATTGCTCTTTCTCCTCAAAAAGCAAAAACTACAAAAAGGCACTTAGGCTTTCTCAAGCTAGTAAAAGGGAGCACTTATCTCACTGTCTCTTTTCTCTACTTTAAGAGTATGACTTTCAAAGCTTATAAGAATATGGGTGAAATAGATATTGTTCCAAATTGCACTGAAAGTGTTTTGTCTCAGGAATTTTGCCATGACTGTAAAAATCCATGCCAATAAATGTAAACCTTGACACCAAATTGCATACATAATGTCCAGAATCAAGTTCAGGGTCCTTAGCTGTCATTCGTGACCATAGGCTAGTTCCTAGTTTCTCATTCCTGAAAGTGTTCAACTTGGTCTAAAGTGGTATTGCTACCTGTAACAGTTTCCCTTTTCTCTTACCATACCCAGAAATGTCTAGCTGTTATTAACTCATTGCCAGTTCTGGTTCTAAGGTCAATCTTTTATTGGGATCCCTTGGAATGTTACTTCTCATCAAGCAGTTATGGACTAACATGGGATCACTTTTCCTTTCAG
>NW_004524755.1:34849-41071 GCF_000260255.1 Octodon degus | reverse complement strand
CCTGTCAAGCACAAGGACCTCGAGTCAATCCCTGATACCCCATGCCTTGCAGGCACCACGCCAAGCCAGCCACTGAAGCAGTGTGGTGGCACACACCTGTAATCCCAGTGCTGGGGAGGATGACACAGGAGGATCACTATGAGTCTGAGCTGTGTAACAAGAACCGTGTACCAAATAAATACATAAATAAATAAATAAGATTTTTTAAATTAAAAGAATATTAGTATAGAAACTATGCTTTCACCTTCAAAAAAGGAAACAGATTTACCAATAATAATAGTCTTAAAGTAGCTGATTTGTTTGAGATGGTAAGTTTTCTTTCCCCAATAAAAAGTGAATTTAATTTAAAGTTTAGAAGTTCCCTTTAGGTATGAGGATAAATTCTCAAACAGGAACTACTAAAAGTTATGTATTGTACTTACAGGTTTTAAAATTTTGACACACAGCAAACCTGGCCTTTGAATGAGCAACAGCAAAACACTTTTGGAGCCAACTGGCAAGAGTTGTGTGAAAGGAAATGTGGACATGCTACAGCTATGAAAGTTCACATCATCTTTTTAAAAGAGGAAGAAAACACAAGTGAACCAGAGAACAACAAACCCCTGATTCTAAGCAGTAAAGGCTCTGAGGAATAGTAGAAATAATGAAACATGTGCTTATCCTGTGTGTAAAATGATACCATGGCAAAGATGAAGAGCTAAGAAAAGACTACAAGTAGGAATTCCCGTTTTTCAGTCGTAGTTATGATTAATTGAGTGTTCCCTGAAACAGTTTCTTTTTGGTGATAGGCAAAGTCATATTCTAGGACTTTAATGAGGACCATTTGTTCAATACCGTGCTTGTGCATTATTAAGTTTTGGTATTGCTCCAATAGGAAGAAATTTACCTTCCCAGTCTGAGGGGCTGTGTTCCAAGAAGGATGATTAAGAGTGAACTAAAAATCCTCTCAAGATTTTTGTAGAATTAACAATAAATAGTGGCTAATGGATATTTATTCTGTGCTAAATGAGCCGAGTACTTTACATGCAATGTCCTTTACTCCGTACAGTGTCCGTTCCATGTTCATTATGATTTTATGCACTCCATGAGTGACAAAACTAAGACGAAACAAGTAACTTGACTACAGCTGGAGAGCTGAGGGAGTAGAAGCAGAATTCAGGGTCTGGCATAACCTCATTTATTTGAATACTTGTTTGCTCTCTATGTTCTGCATATTCATGTTCCGAGTAGGCCGTGTCTAGAATAATTTCAAGTAATGTGATAGACTTTGATGTTCTTTTTAAATTTCATATTTACTGCTAATGTTTAAATACAGACTTTTGCAAGCTCTATATAGATGCCCACCACCTTTATCAAAAAATCCAGCAAGAAAAATATTGAAAGGTGTTACATCAAAAATTCAGAAGTGAGTCGGAGATACATACTACTGTGAGTACTCTAGCATTTTTCTGGGAGTTGTGCTTAAAAAAAAAACAAGAAAAAGAAGCAGTAGGCTAAAAACTGGAAAAAGAAGAGAAATGCTGCTAGATTATATGAATGTCAAGATAAAAAACAAGTGAGTTAATAAATGATAATAGCATTCACCGAAATATGTGGGTATCAAATCAATGTGTAAAAAAATGTTTTCTTCAACTTCACTTTCTTTTAGGGGTTATAATTTTTATTCAAGATAGACCACAACTGGAGCAACAGTGAAAACCCTAACTTATCCAAGGCAGTGCAAATGCTGAGGAGTGGCTGTTGCATGATTTTGGAGGACAACTGGAAGCTGACAGCACAAATATGCTTAGAATACAACAGCCTTTTTTTTTCCTCTATCATGTGTACGGATTCAGCTGGTCACCATACAGTGTAACACACCTTTAATGTGTCTAATATTATTTTTCCAAGAATGCTATGCTCCTGGTTGATAATTTTTTTTTCAGAACCGGAGATTGAACTCAGGCTCGTTTGCTTGCCAGGCAAGCGCTTATTCTACTGAGCCATCTCTGCAGTCCTTTCCACTCCTTCATATACTCTTGTTCTGCACCACGCATCATTCCTCTCACCTCTTTCCCAAATGTACATAAACCTCCTTTTACAATTTCCCTTAGTTACATTGATCAAGATCCTTTCTGTGTGCTTTCAGTCATTTATTTTGGTACACTGATTCATATTCCTCTTATTTGCATATATAATTTGCTTTGGGTATGCAAATGCCACCATTGGCTGCACCTTTCTCACATTTTTTACTTGTTTCCAAGTGTATATTGTGGTATAAAATGACATTTACTAAAATGAGTGGATATAGAAAAAGTTTCTCGAGTTATGGTACGCAATGAGTTGAAACTCTCTTTTGTGTGTACCTTAGAAATACACAGGCTTAGGTTGGAGAGACACTGTAGCAACAAAAACAACAAGAAACTATAACGTTGTTAGAATTGCTCATTTAACAGCATTAGTTTAGTCTGATTTACTGCATTTCTACTTACATTGTGTCTGTTTTCCAGGAAAAACAGCTGAATTCAGGAATATAGATCCATGTGGGTCGACCAATCACCTTAGGTTTCCTGGGATGGATGGCTTGCCAGGACGTGAGAGCTGCAGTACTTTTCTGAAGGGCATGATGGCTTGTCTTGGTTATCACCTTGTAGTTGAGAGGTGCCCAGGAGATCAGTAGACACCATTTTGGATGTTGCTATTGGAGTATTTCTGGAGATGATGGGCATGTATGATAGTGAACACAGGAACAAACAGCAACTTTCCGTTTAGATGGCACCATTTAATATGCTAGCAATCTAGCTGGAATGAAAAGCAGAAGTCGCTCCCATATGCACCAAAGCTAGATTCTTCGTGGGCAGGAGTTGGGTGGGAGCTTGCTGCTGAAGTCATGTGTACATATCAGACTCCACTAACTTCACGTTTTGAATGCCCACTAATGTGAGTGATTCTCTGGGGAGAAGTCAGGTTTTCAATTCCAGAAAAAGGTTTCTTCAGGAAACCCTCTTGGTCTGAGGCCCCCAGCTTCTTGGACAGTGCACCTTCTGATGTCTGTGCTTCTTCAGCTTACAAATGGCCATTGTAGCACTGTTCTTTGGCCTCTGATGGTAGAGCCAATGTAATAAATCTCCTTTTACAAAGATATACTATTATGCAGTTCCATTCTTCTAGAGAACTATGACTGATACAGGTGCTCCAGGAGAAGGTGAATGAGAGGAGCAAGAAGGGCTGTAATAGGAGCTATGTTAAGCAAATATGCAGACCATGCCTGGTCAGGAGACAACAGTCATCCCAGAGAAGTGAGCAACAGACAGATCCTTGCAGCTGACACTCAAAGCAGGTGAAGAACAGATTTTTAGTTTTTGTAGCTCTGCCACGAAAAGGAGCTAATCTATAAATCTCTTCTTAGACTTGTTTGGGTGTACTCGTGCTGTCCATTCTAAATATCTGCATATCTCTTTGCTAAAGCAAGAGCCTTACTGTAAGAGCCACATTTCCTTTTGCTGGGTACAATATCCAAAGCCCACAACACAAAAGAGAGGTTTCATTTGCTAATTTAACACTCAAGCACTTCTCCTTACAGCAAGGCTTAGTGTCCCCATAATGAAAATAGCAAGCTTATAATTCTTCCTAATACAGTAAAGACTATACTATGCACAACTGAAAATTCAATAATCCCTTCCTTTTCTTATTATTAACTTTATTGAAAATAATAATTATATAGCAAATTAAAAATGATAGACAAATAATGAAATGTGAAAGATATAAGATGTAGACAGTGAATTTTAGAGCAATATTTCTGAAATGAATATATAGCATGAGATTAATAATAGATTGCACATTGTAAAAAATTATTGACAAACAAATGAATATAATAATAAAAATAGTCTAAAATGAACTTGAAGAAGAGTTTACAGATCAGGCATATACAGTTCATTCTGTGCCAAAATCAAGAAACTTATATTCACATAATTAGAATTCTCAAAGTAGAAGGGAGTAGGCAATAAATATTTAAAGATTTAAAATTTTTGAATTTAGTTGAAATTATAGCACCACATTTCCAAGAAATGAACCTTTTGAAAAAAAAAATATGAATAAAATCATACTGAGTCAGAAAAATGAAATCGTCCAAAACTAATTATAAAGAAAAAAGTCATTCAATCATACACATATAAAAATATTAGCTATGGAAGAACAAAATTAAACAGCATCTTATTCCATATCAGAAAAAAAAAAGAAAAAGTGGGCAAGAAACTAGACTTACTCAAAGGACTCAAAAAAAAAAAAAAAAAAAAAGATCTGTCCTCACTGAATTTTATACTTAGCAGACATACCTTTGAAAGCTAAAACTAAAATATGTTCTAGTTATACAAACTTCAAATATTCTGATACCTCCAGACATAGCATGTAGAAAATATCGAAGATCGTAATCCAGAAGGCAAGAGAAGTTGCTGTGTGGTCATGGATATAGAATAAAGATCTTTAAAAATGGCAATTATTCAGGATTATGTAAAATATAATTATATTAGGTGAACCCATTTAAAGGGTCATTGAAGATTTCCACAAAACAATATCAATCTTATGTCAGGTTATAAATACATTTTTTCTGTGTGTGTGTGTGTGTGTGTGTGTGTGTGTGTCTGTGTCTGTGTGTGTCTGTGTGTGTGTGTGTGTGTGTGTAAAAGACAAGGAAGAACTAATATAAAGTCAGTGGAAAATGGAAATACCCTGGGTGTTCCCACCCACATGCTGAGCTTGGGTGCTCAATAATCCCTTCCCAGTGTCCTACAGTCCTAATATTCCTAGCATGTCCAATTCAGAGTCTCCTCTTTGACTCAGGTACACTCTTGTCTCTGAAAAAGCTGAAGAAATTTTTTAAAAAAGTTACATGCTCCAACATACATTAGCACAGGGTAAACAATTCCATTCCTAAGGGGAGAAATAATGGAGAAATCTAAAGCGAGACTGAAAGCCAGGAAAACAAACATTTGTTTTATAGCTGCAATTGCAGCATACGGAGTACATGCTGGTGAAATATGTTAGAGAAAGAGGGTGGCACGATGGCCTTTGACAAATGGCCACGGTGGTGTAAGTATGGCAATTACTGGGCATGGTGACATGAATCTAGAGGAACCACCTCATAGGTAGCTGCGGTCCAGCAGGAGGGGCACTCACCTTCTCAAACAAAATTTTGTGTTTCTATTATTGATTCTTTAAATGCCCTCAAAATTTTTTTTTTAATTTTTAAAATTCTATTTATTGATTGATTTTTAATGTTTTGGTTGTATTTGAGTTTCACTACGCAGCTGGGACTCATTGTGATCTTCCTGCTTTCAGCCTCCCCAGCGTTGGGATTATAGGCATGCACCACCACTCTTATACTCTCAGCTGGCTCAGCCTGCCCTGTGGGTGGAGCTGGGTCTGCAAGTGGTGCCGGCGATTAAATCCGGGTCCCTGTGCTTGCCTAAGCAGGCCTGAGCAGGCTCTTTAGTCTGGTGAGCTATCTCACTGGCTTGAGTATTTTTCTTTTTGTCCATGTTCAAAATACTTGGGTTTTTTTGTTTGTTTGTTTTGTTTTATTTTAAAGCACTAATCCCTTCAGTAGCAATGCTTCCATTTGCCCTAACTTTATGAACACATATGGCTCCTTTGAGGCTGAAATTTAATTTTTTCAAATTTTTCTGATCTGCTTTTTGTCTCTAAGTCTCAATGTAAAACTGGCTAAAAGCCGCATCTGCCACAGCCATAATGTTAGTGTGAATTGAAGTTTCTATCACCAGATTTATTTGCTCACTACTTTTAATCCTGGTCTGTAAACCTCATTATGAGTAAAATGCATCAAAGTTTTAGCCAGATACCAAAATGTTTGTCCTCTCATCCACTGTCAGTGTAGTCCTTATGCTCAACTGAAACTTCCAGAGCATAGCCTTCCTTTTGCACTGCTGTCTATATTTTTGTTTTTTTCTGATCAGATGCACCCATTAAGCTCCACTTACAGCATTCTTTTATTTTGTTTTGTTTTGTTTTGCTTTCGCTTTTTGCCTGCATCTTTCTAAATTCCTCCCCTAAAGCAGCCCAAATCAGCTAAGGCACACAGTCAGGCATTATCACAACAAAGATTACATTTCTCTGGTCTCTCTTTCCTGTTTCAGGCAGCTTTCCTATTGCTGGGATACAACACCCAACACTGAGGATGGAACAGAGGAGAGGCTTAATTTAGTTCATGGTTAGGAGATTAAACTC
>NW_004524755.1:27900-34099 GCF_000260255.1 Octodon degus | reverse complement strand
TCTGTAAAACTTCCCCTGAGAAAGAAGGTCCTGGACAACCCACTTGGGACCTCTTCCCACAATTCATATTTCCTACTCTTAACTGCTTCAATTTTGGGGAACACAAAGTAGGCATCAGAGATCTAGCAGCCTGGGAGTAATAATATTTCCCTTACATCATATTTGAAGGCCCTGATATCACCTTCGATATCAACATGGAGCCAGCATACACCTTTTTGAAAAATTAAGTGTTTGATTTCTAGAAACAAATCTTATTTAAGAAAAAAGCAAAAGCCTTTTAGTACTATGAGATTAAACAGTTCACATTAAAGGGAAGAGCTGATAGAATGAAACATCAAATCAAACTATTTTTATCTTTAGTTCATAAATTTGAATGCTATCAAAACTTTTATGGTATGGTTAGATTAGAATTGCTTTTAAAGGATGAACTATCTCTTCTAATAATAGGACACTGTAAACAGTTCTTGTTTGGCAGGTGTTAAGAAGAGCAATATTCACATGTAATAGATTTGAGGAATCAATAACTCAGTCATGAAAAGTCTAAAATATATCTTTATTTTATAAAATGAATATTGTTTATAAAAGAAAATTTTCAGGCTTTTGTGTCTAATATTACAAATAGGGATTTTTCTCACTAAATTTAATGAGGTAACAGAAAAAGAGCTTAAGAAAAACAATGCTAGGTACAGAGTAGAAAGTAGAAAGATTATAAAGTCTAAAGATAATATAAAATAGCCAGGGGTAAAATAGTAGTAAGAGAGTCGTCATAATATATGATTTGGAAAAAACAATCTAGACCAAGTAAGTATCTTCCTATATCAAAATTCATAAATAGCTATCATATAGAATTATTTCTTGGAAAAAGACCACCTCATTAATTGGTGTCATCCATTTGAACATAAATTGTTCTTTACATTTTTTTGGCTGCTTTGTGATTTAAATTTAAAGTATCTCTCCAAGTCCCATGTGCTTGGAAAGCGGTTGCTTTATGGGGTGTTATGCTCATAGTGGATTTGCGATGGCAACTAATAAACTCAACCACACTGGCTGAGAGGTGGCAGTCTTCCGCTACACACTCATCTATGGATGAGCTCTGTAGCTAAATACACTCTTAGGAGGTGGGCGCTGGAGGGTGACTTGAAGACCTGTACTCTTCTCTGTGGTCCTTTCCCTTCTCTCTGTTCCTGGCTGCCATGGGTTGTACGGTTTCCTCCATGTCCTTCTACCATGCTGTTTCTGCCTTGACATCAGATGAACAGAGGAAACTGTTAGCTAAAATATACCTCCCTTCCTCTAATGGTGGATGTTGGGTATTTTCACACAGGGAACACTACTATCTCATCATAAATGCTTTAACTTAATTTCATTTTTATATCAGTGACTTCTTTTTTTTCTCCATAATTTTATTGAGAAACAAATAGCAATGAGACAGTTTCAAATCAAATTGGTAGGACAGCTTCAATAATTAACACATTGCATACTGTCTTCCTAGTTGTTATTTGCTGTACAAGATGCAGACATTTTATCCTACTTACAAACACTATTAGAACAAATCCCTCTATTCATTAAGAGAATGTAACTATATATCTATCCTAAACATTTTGAATACACAGATACAAAGAATGGCTATCATAAAGAAATCAACCAACAACAAATGTTGGAGAGGCTGTGGGAAAAAGAACCCTTCTCCACTGCTGGTAAGAATGTAGACTGGTGCAACCGTTATGGAAATCAGTATGGAGACTCCTTAGAAAAGTTGGACTGGAAATCCCATTAAACCAGCTATTCCTCTACTGGGAATTTTGCCAGAGGATCTGAAAACATCATATCTTAGTGATATATGTGTGCCTGTGTTTATAGCAGCACAATTTGTGATAGCCAAATCTTGGAAACAACCAAGATGCCCATCAACTGAGGAATGGATGAAAAAGATGTGGTATTTTTATGCAATGGAGTATTAGCTTAATTTCAAATCTGCTTTTCCAGTATTTCACCATGAAATCTAATTTAATTTCTAATCTGCTCTCTCTGTTAAATTTCTTTCATACATCCTATAATATAATTATGCCTAATCATTAAATATTTTTGAAATACATGAAACACTAATATCGTTATTTATTTGTTATTTATCTTATATTTTAGTACAGGGTCTACAGGGTCTCACTCCTAGATCGGATTTGTAGTGATTTTCCTGTTTTCAGCCTCCCAAGCGTTGGGACTGCAGGTGCAGCCCCAGCACGCCCAGTCTTAATTGCCATCTCAGTGCACCCTGGGGACGGGGCCTGCACAGTATGCTGGGCATCGAACAGGGCTGCTATGCTGCAGCTGCCTAAGCAGGTACTTGAATCCCCTGAGCTATTTGGCCAGCCCTAATATCTTTACTTTAACTTGTACTTTTCTCATTGCTTGGAAATAGCAGACTTCTCTTTACCTATCAATCTAAAATTCATTATTACTATGAGGACTTATATTTTATTAATTTTAAATTTTAATTGCAAGCTTAATTCCTTTTTTTTTTTTTTTTTTTTTTTTTTGGAACTGGGGATTGAACTCAGGCCCTTGCGCTTGCCAGGGAAGAGCTTATTCTATTGAGCTATCTCTCCGGCTCCTAAAAGCCATCTTTTCTATGTACAACATTACAGTTTGTTTTTTTGTGTGTTCAATTTCACGCTGGTAATTTAACTTTTTTGGTTAAATAAAAGAAAAATAAATAAAAGCATGACATAAAACAGGTTGGTAAAAGAGCAACAATGGTTAGCACATAACATTTAGACCTACTAGCATCCCCTCCACACACTCATTGCATCATAGGTGGGGTTTGGGAAGGTGATCGAATCATGGAGGTGTGATATTTATCAGTGGAAAAGTCCTGTGATGAGTTTATAGCTAAACGTGCTTTTGCAGGTGAAACCTAGACAGAGGAGACAGGTCACCGGGTGTGGCTCTCTCTCTTCTCTAATCTTCCTTCACCTTCATTCAGCTCTCTTCCTTGTCTTCCTGCTATGCCCTTTGGAGGCAGCAGACTGTGGACTGGAATATCTATAAACTGTGAGCTAAAATCCAACTTTTCCCCCTTACATCGTGGGTGCATTGTGTCTCAGCAAGAAGGGAGAAAACTAGGGTACAAGCTGCATTTCTGAATAATAATATTTACACTTTACATGATGCAATTCTTTACTGGGGAAGGAATTTCACTGCGTTGGAGAAAAATAAAAAGAATAATTTAAAAGTTCTCTCCCTTGTTTAATAGGAAATAAGAACTAAGACTAACCAGCAAGCTTCTCAATTTGATAAACTAATTACCAAAACTTGACATTCATCACACATAATGGAGAAAGCCTCGTTGTGTTAATTTAGGTGAAAAAGGTGACCAATACTGCATGCTCTTGCTGCTTTAGGTGATGAATGTGGATTTTATGGTCAAAATTATATAACAGAAAGACAAGCTTAGGAATTGGAGGGGACTAAATAAAACATTTCATCATATATGATGTAGTTAGTAGTGCAGGATACCAAATATAATCAACACATTAATTGAAGCTAACAGTGGATCTAGGAAATTTGTGGGAAAGATTACCTTACAAGCTGATATAATTTGTAAGTTAATGCACTAGAAAATAAAATATAAAGTACCATTTATAAAATGAGCAGAATATCAAAGTTTACCGTGGAAATGAAAAGGAAATTAAATAAAGGTGAGTCATAAGTTCGGGTTATTTATGGAGAATATTTTGTTATGTAATTTTAGTGTGATGCCAATCCAAATTTCTGCAACATATTTTGTGAAGTTAAGTGAATGTATCTCACTTGCTATTGAAAACAGCCAA
Source organism: Octodon degus (assembly GCF_000260255.1). Taxonomy (NCBI): domain Eukaryota; kingdom Metazoa; phylum Chordata; class Mammalia; order Rodentia; family Octodontidae; genus Octodon; species Octodon degus. Next base: position 30,272 of record NW_004524755.1, on the reverse strand, counting down.
AGATGCCCAAGTCCAGATCTAAGAATTACACTAAGGAAAAAAATTTCCCAAAACCATATAGAAAACATAAGTAGTTTTAAAAACAGCATTAAGATAAATTTACTGAAAATGAAAAAAGATACAATAAATCAGAAGAGAGAGATTAGTATAGATTTTATTATAAATATTATAATAAATTTTATGGTAAATACATTTGATTTTAAATAGTAAAATAATACGATACTCTTGTTAATCTTGATGTACTGTCAGTCTGTAAAAATAGTTCCTCACCAATATGTTACTATATCTGTACTTTATAAAATCAAATTTGATAAATTAGAACTTCTCAATTAGGTACGTAAAAATCACAAAACTAGTAAATAAATATTAGGCATCTATTATATCTGTGATCCAGGTTTGCACTAGGAAATCTAGAGAACTCCAAAATGCATAAGTGGCAGTGAAGCATTCATTCATTTAATTAAACATTCATTTAATTATTGTGCAACTAAAAATGTTTGTTGACAGATGTCACAAAATTATACTTAAATCACACATTATAAGCTTTGGAAAAAAAAGTGTAGTGAATAAAGCTCTTACGTGATCCTAGATTTTGTCTGATATTAGAAGTAATGCTATTTTTATGACAACACAGGGCAATATGTTCTATAAATTCTGATATGTCATTTATTATCAGAATTTTGAATTTAGAAATATTGGGATCATCAATGGAGCATTATTTACTGAAGTCTCCATGAACAGTCAGGACCGACTTGCACGCGGAGGTGTGCTGTGCCTGCAGAGTTGCTTTAGCATGGGAAGGTGTTCACACTCCTAATTTAATTTTTGTTTTTATTTCATTTTGTGCTTCAGGGAATCAAACCTGGGACCTTGCCAGGTAGACATTGTGCTTCTGAGCTACAACATGGTCCCTTGTAAGGATGTTTATTTATAATATACATGGTGATGCATGCTTAAGATTTCTGCAAATTACAAGAAACATTATTATTAAACTGGAAAATTTATAGGAAAGATTTGAAGAGCTATAACACAGTGGCTATCGCGAAGCAAAGAGGAATCAACTTGATAGTACCAGCTAACTGTTCATTTAAAAGGTCTAGATATGTTTTAGGGGTATCCAACTGTGAACAATAAGAAAATTGGACAATTTATAGATACTAGGACATATATAACCTTAATGTTGATAGGCAATGCTCTGTATGTATGCTATTATATTATATATACATTATATATAATGTGGTACATATGTATAATCTAAATAATCCTAATTATTTTTATAAAATATATTAACAAAGAGCATAAAAATTTAGTTCATTACATGACTAGACAAGTAAGGTGTCATCAATACATATTGTCTAGTACCATTTAGTTAATAGAATCAAAAAATTAGTTGGTGTGGAAAGTCTAAATAGAATTTCATAAAATCTGATATAAAATGAGAGTGAATGAGTACTCAGCTTTGAATCTAAAAATAAACCAAATTATGTTGTGAAATTTAAATTAAAAAGTTTTTCAAGTTTTCTTTGATGAAATATACCAGGTCAAACATAGGGAAAAGAGTGACAAAATTTATTATACTATCATATTTATTTGTTTTAGATAAGTACAGTGCATATAATTTGACAGATAATACCAGACAGGAAAATTTCTTCAAGTTCCCAAGTTTTCTACCTAAAAGACTCACTCACATTAGAGTTATATTTAATCTAAAGTTATGTTCCATGTGTATAACTGTATTTGTCTATTTTTATTTATGACATAACATGGATCAAGTATTTTTCATCAATCGTTGATATGCTAAACTTTAAATCCATACAGAATGTAAAAAAAATTTAAAAAATATTTTTAAAAAACCCAGAAATAAACAATTACATTTTTTTTTCTTTTGGCAAAACCTTGGATTGAATTCAGGCCCTTGTGCTTACCAGGCAAGTGCTTATTCTACTGGGCTATCACCCTGGCCCCTACAATTGCAATTTTTTGCACAGAAATTTAGATATCTAACCACATACAACATTATAGCAAGACAGTCCTATAACATTTTTTCTTGTCTTGTTTCCATTTATTACCTTTTTTTTTTAAAAAAAAAATTACTTGAGCAAGAGAATATCAGTAATTGATATGACATTAGAAGCAGTACACCTTTAGAAGACCAGTACGACAGAGATTCCAATCATGGCCCTAGTATTACACATTGCCATCTTCAATGCAGTTGCTTAGTTCACAGGTATCAGCATGTATAGTTAGTAAGGGTGAGAATCTACCAATTAACTGCTAATTTCAAAACCTGTTGGAGATTCTCAGGATCGCTGCCTTAACTGTCTGTGTATATAAATGTATTTATATATTTTATTATTTATAAAGATATAATA
>NW_004524755.1:26898-27462 GCF_000260255.1 Octodon degus | reverse complement strand
TTCATTTATTGAAAATAATTCTCTGTAAAACAAGACAAAATAAAAGTCTGAATGACTATGGACGTGCTTAACGACACACTAGAAACGGAAAGTGTGGCAGCGCGAGATGTTGGCACCCCGGCGTGCATGCAGTTGCACGGACAGGCACTGCATCTCCCAAACCATTCCTTAGGCTAGAGTGTCCATACAAAAGCTGATTAGCCCCTCGCTTGTTAAATGTTTAGACTAGAATTACATGCAGTACTGATTGTTTGAAAAGCTGAAGCCTTGATCAAATACAGGGAAGAAATCTCTGCTCTCCAAGATGTCAAAACTCTGAGTCTATTTCTTTGAAACTCTAGGAAGCCTAATTTGGGCTGGTGCTGGAAGAGATTTTAATGCATGCGAAAGTTCTTTGCTATTGAGATTTACAGCAAAGCTGCGATGACAAATTTCTAACCTTTCTCTGGAAGGTCATCTTTATGCCCTCCCTCCCTGTTGCAAGAAGATGAAGAAAATAAAAGAATTCTTTATTGCAAATTTGACTTTCACATACAGGCATCTGAAATTAGTGCTCAATATATG
>NW_004524755.1:26228-26798 GCF_000260255.1 Octodon degus | reverse complement strand
ATTTAATAAATAATAGCATCAAATCTACAAAACATAGGAAAATTACATAAGTATCATGATGTTGTATAAAACTTTAGTACACAAACATTGAGTTTTAAAGTTTTTTAGTTTACTTACTTTTTAACTCATTAACTTTATTGAAAATCAATAATTAGATAGCATATTAAAAATTGTAGACAAATATTGAAATGCGAAAGATGTAGGATGGAGACAGAGTGAATTTTACAGAAATATTTCTGAAATGATTATATAACATGAGATTAATCATAGATTACACATTGTAAAAATTATAAACTTAAATGAATGCAACAATAAAACTTGTGTAAAATAAAAATGAAGAATAAAGAATTTACAGATCAGTCATATAATAGTTTACTCTGTTTCAAAATCAAGAAACTTATATTCATATAATTAGAAATCTCCAAATAGAAGGTGGTTGTCAACAAATATTTAAAGATTTAAAATTTCTGAATTTAGTTGAAATTATAGCACTACATTTCGAAGAATAAGGAAACTTTTGCACAAGTAATATGAATAAAATCATACCAGGATACACATAAATGAAATTGT
>NW_004524755.1:25045-25688 GCF_000260255.1 Octodon degus | reverse complement strand
TATATATATATATATATATTATGTGTGTGTGTGTGTGTGTGTGTATAAAAGGTAAGGAAGAACTAACAAAAAATCAATGGAAAATGATATATATTTTTAAAGTTTCTAGCTCTGTGGACTAAAAGCCAGGCATGCCATGTGAATGAGACCCTCTGCCTAGCCCTTGGGACGCCTCCACCCCTCCAGAAGCCCAATCCCAAGCCAGCTCAATGAACACAAACTACTGTGAAGCTCTTGGGATTCCCAGATCCAACCCAAGCCCAGGACCACCTACTGTGTGGGAGAGCTTCTGTGCTCCCCTGTGCCCCCTAGACCAGGGGCACAACAGAAGGGCACCACAGGTTCACTGTTTTGCCACAGGGGGACTACAGGGTCACTTCCAAGGGCTGCAGCAGGAAGGAGCTGAACACAATAGCTAGACCCAAGCCAGGCATAACTGGATAAACTCAAACTCAATAGACCTGCACCAGAATTTCACTAGGTGCTAAGGATATAACTGGACCAAAGCACTACACCAAAGTTCAGAGGTCAGTGCTATATGAAATGACAAAGAGAAGGAGCAAAATGCAATCTCAGGCCTCGAGCTCACCCAGAAAAGTGCAGAGCACACTAGCTCAGCTAAAATGTATGAATTAATAGCTTC
>NW_004524755.1:22865-24360 GCF_000260255.1 Octodon degus | reverse complement strand
ATTGAGAAAGAAGGAGTCAATACAAATGATATAAAAAAGATATAGCAGAAGTAATAGCAGAAAACTTCCCAAATATGAGGAAACAATCTGGAATTCAGGTAACTGAAGCATACAGAATGCCAAATAACTTCAACCCAATTAAAAAACAAACTGAGAAATATAGTAGTAAAGATCCCAGAAATCCAGCACAAGAAAAATATACTGAAAACCACTAGAGAAAAGAAGCATATCACATTCAAAGAAAAAACCATCAGAATTATGTCTGACTTCTCTTCACAAACCATGAAGGAAAGAAGAGCATGGAGCAGAGTACTTCAAGTCCTCTATGAAAAAATTTCAGACCCAGACTCCTACACCCTGCAAAACTCTCTTTCAAGTTTGATGGAGAAGTGAATTACTTCCACAACAAAGAACAACTAAAGAATTTCATGATGACAAAGTCAACCATACACAGACTACTAAATGTTCTAGAGAGGGACCAAAATGATCAGAACTCCATGAACGAGAACAGAAAGAACCCACTAAATAGGGCAAACAACTAAACACAGGACAAAGAAACAGTAAACAACAGCAGGTAAATATCATGTTAATCATAAGTCAACATATTTCGATTATAACCATCAATGTAAATGGACTCATTCTACCAATTAAGATAAATAGATGGGCACAGTGGATTAGGAAACAAAAGCCAACAATATGCTGTATACAAGAAACACATTTAACTCATGAAGACATTCACAGGCTGAAAGGCAATAGATGGAAAATAATACTAATGCTCAAGCACCGCAGATAAAAGCAGGGGTAGCAATCCTGTTGTCAAACAGTCTCAACTTGAAACTAACAATGATCAAACATAATAAAGAATGCCATCTTATACTGGTTAGGGGAAAAATTCAAGAGGAAGAGGTAACACTCATAAATATCTATGCATCAAACACTGAGCACTCAACTATATAAAACAAATCTTAATGGATATGAAAAATCTAATATCCAATCCCACAATCTTAACAGGAGACCATAACACCCCTTATCCCAAAAAGATAGGTCAACCAGACAAAAAATTAGCAAAGAAGTAGCAGAACTGAACCAGAGATTGGAACAAATGGACTTGTTGGAAATATACAGAAAGTTCCACCCAACCACAGCTGAATACACATTTTTTTTCAGCAGCACATTGGTCAATTTTTTTAAAACAGATCACATACTTATCCATAGGTCATGCTTAAGTATATGAAAGAAAACAGAATTTATCCCATGCATAGTATCTGACCACAGTGCAATGAAACTGGAAATAAACAACAAAAAATACCAGAAAAACCCCATAAATACATGGAAATTGAATAACGCCCTACTCAGCAATCAATGGGTCACAGATGAAATTAAAAAAGAAATTCAACAATATCTGCAATTCAATGAAAATTTTACCACAACTTATTGGAATTTATGGGATGCGATGAAAGTAGTTCTCACAGGGAAATTTATAGCCGTGAAATCA
>NW_004524755.1:13708-18113 GCF_000260255.1 Octodon degus | reverse complement strand
GAAACTATCCTATTAATCAGTTTTGAAACTATCTCATTCCTATTTGCTTCTCAATAAAATATAAAAATATTCCAATACTAGGAGAAAATATCATTGTCTTACAAGTAGGTTGCAAGTAAAACATATAGTATAAATCATAAAACAAATATTAAAATTAAACAACATGCACAAAATTAATTAAATATTAATTAATTCAAAATGTATTTAAATATTTCAAAATAAAAATTCAAAAATTAAAATTAATTGTGAATTCAACTAAGAGGCCAGACTGTAATGTGTCATAAATACAAATCTGTGATCACCTCAGGTTTCTCACACAGTATTTGTGCTGTGTTAATATGTATAAAAATATTAACTATGAAAAAGTTTTCATGATAGTAAAGCATTACTAAGAATAAAACATAACAAAAATACTGGAATGGCAAATATATGACCAGCACATCTAATAGTTTGGCTATAGGACATTGCACAAAGTTTTAGTATGTGGTAGACGTGAACAGTATCCATGATGCTTACTGGCGGCCAGGTGTCACTGGTGGGACTGAGCTACTGCTATTTCCTTGATATCCACCCTGTAGACCTGGACAGCATCATGACATATAGGGTACAGGAGAAGTCCATTTGTAGAGTATGCTGATGGAAGTATATTGCTGCTGTATACAAAAGAATAATTGCAAGACTGCTGTTGTATACCTCTTTTTCTCCTGTGTGTGTTTAACTGTTTGCCTTATTTGGTGGGTTCTTTCCATTTTTATTCATGGAATTGTGGTCATTTTAGTCCTTCACTAGAATATCTTTTATTTTTCTGTGTAGGGTTGGCTTTGTTGTCATGAAATTCTTTAGTTGTTATCTGTCACGAAAGTATTTTACTTCTGCATTAAACTTGAAAGAGCATTTTCCGAGTATATCAGTCTGGGTTGGAATTTGTTTTCTTGCAAAACTTTAGTGCTTTGCTCCATGCAATTCTTGACCTGAGTGATGGTTTGTGAACAGAAATCTGTCATTATTTTGATGGGTTTTCCTTTAAATGTGATCTGTTACTTTTCTCTAGTGGCTTTTAGTATACTGTTCCTGTGCTGAATTTCTGGGATCTTGATTATTATATGTCTAGAAATGGTTTTAATTGGGTTGATGTTATTTGCAGTTCTATGTGCTTTGGTTGTCTGCATTTCAGATTGTTTCCCAATATTTGGGAAGTTTTCTGCTATTACTTCTTCCCATATTCTTTTAATATCATTTATATTGATGCCTTCTTCCTTATTGATGCCTATTAGTCTTACATTGTTCATCGTGGCATCGTCTTGCAGATGTTGAATTATTATTATTATTATTTGCTTCCTAGCTGTTTTGAAGAGATCTTTTCTTACCTTTTCACTAGCTGCAAAGGTGTCTTCAGGGTATGAAAGGCTATTTTCACTTTCATTCAAATGGCTTTGCCAGCTTGCGATTAAGGTTTTAATTTCCTGTATATCACTTTGAATCTGCTTCATGCATTCTATTCATTTCCTACATTGCTCATTCAAAGATTCCATCATTTTTATATTCTCCTCTATTTTTTAATCAGCATCTTCTTTAGAAGCACTTAGTATTTCTTTCATTGTACTTATCATTTCTTTTTTTTACTTCAGAGATTATTTGTGATCTGATTTCCTCTATACCTTTCTGGAGTTTTTTCTTTACTTCAGATGCTATTATTTCAGAGATTTTAGGAGTGTGATTTCCATTTTTTTCTGTGCTATTGTCTCTTGCATTTGTTCTGGGTGGGCTCATAATGCATTTTACTCCTTCTATTTGTCATTTTGTATAGCATTGTCTCCTGATCTTTGCTGTAGAGCTTTCGTACAGTTATTACCAAAGTGCAAACACATTCAGGTAGTTGTAGCTTGTGTCTGGCTGCTATGCTCCACTTCTTCCTGCTGCAGCCCTTGGAAGTGAACCTTATGTGCCACTCTTGCAAGATGTTATGCTCCTGGATCAACTGGCTGGGTCTTGCCTCTAGCCTGTGTGCAGGGAGTTCTGCCACATGGTTCCACTCTGGGCCTGTGTGATAGAGGAAGTTCCACACATGTTTGATTTCAGTTTTGGCTGGAATGAGGATCTGATAGGAAGGCAGGCAGTCCCACACACATGCCAGGCCTAGGCACTGGCCTGAGTGAGGATCTGGTGGGCCAGCAGGTGGTCCCACACACACGTGTGTTTTAAAGGTTTTTAAATAGCTACTTTATTTTATTTTATTTTTAAAATTTATTTATTTATTTATTTTGTGCATGTGTGGCCAACTCAGCCCACCAGGGGGCGGGGCTGGCTGGCATGTGGTGCTGGGGGATTGAACCGTGCTCCCTGTGCTTTGCTTAAGCTTAGCTTGTTCTAAGTAGGTGCTTTAGACCAATGAGCCATCTCACCAGCCCCTTAAATACCTACTTTATTTAACATCATTAACTTACTAGTTTTCTGAGAAGATAAACATTCCTCCATTTTTGTAATACAAAAAGTTTTAAATTATTGAAACACTTTTATTTTTTATTATTTGTTTTTTAAAGAGAGTACAAATCAGAATTAAAACAGAAGAAGTTACAAGTGATACAGAATTTACTTAACCAAGTAATATGAACTTCATAGTATTTGTTGTGATACTTATTGTTATCTTCCAAACAGTTATTCATGTAACCAGATAAATACATGTAAAATTGGAAGAAGAAAGAAGAAAAGAAAGGAATGTATAAGAATTTAAGAAGAAAAAAAGTACAACCAATTGAAAAAGTAGCAAAACAAATTAAATATTATCTGATTCTTTCCATATACCAACAGAACTATGCAGTAAGTTTGTCTAAACCATGCTGCTTATATACATAGATAAAAAAGGCAAGAAATATGGAAAATTGGCTATAATCTTAAAACCAAAGAGAACATTGTCTCTGAATAGACATAGCCGTGATGTTTCTAGAAGTTAAAAAATAACAACAGATTTTCCAATTACTTTGAATAGGGAAGAACCCATGTTCTCAGAGAAAATTAAATATACTCATTACCAAAAAGTTATTTCACCTCAGTGCAACTTGTTGCATAGTACAGGACATTTCTTTTACATTTTAGCTTAGGGTTAAATAAAAACTGAGGCAATAAGCGATTCTAATCTATCCTTTGAAGGCTCCCTGCATCATTTGCTATGTGTATGCATCCAGAGAAGAGACACAAATGTAGAGCAGCTTATGAGTTCTCAATCTCGTGCAGACCCCTACAGAGCACCTTGAAGCAGTCCTATGGAACCCTCCATAGCTGGACAGCTGCATTCAGAAAATTCACCCATTGTAAGAGGGATGACAAACTGCAACTCTGAGTCAGTGCTGAAAGGTGGGCAATGAACTGGAAGGAAATCGAGGTCACTTGTTAGACTGTACAGATCAAAACTCTGCCTCCACACTCAAAAATTCAGTTGATGAAGTGGAATTGAACTGAAAGTGGCTGCACAAAACTGTCATGGGGCTGCATTCTGCCTCAGTGTAAAAATAAGTGGTATTGTGTCAAAAAAGGGGTCTCAAATTTCAAAATGAACAAATTAGCTATAATATAAATTTTACCGTCTTTGTAGATTTTACTCTCAGTAATATGTGCCACAATTATTGCTATTATTATAATTTTGGTTTTGCATTAGTATTTCTTGTGTGGGGTTGGTATAGTACATAACATATTTTAATTCTTTATTTAATTCTTTTTACTTTCCTCCATTACTCTCTCCCACATTTCTTGATCCTGCTTTCATCTGAGATTCATGTATCTCCCTATTTCCTGCTATCTATCTTTTATTTTGCTCTGTATTTATAGTTTAGGTTTTTCATATAAGGAAAAGCACATAACACTTAAGCTTGTATATCTCATTTATTGCATTCAAGCTTATGTTCTCGGGGGACAGAGGAGATAGCTCAGTAGAATAAGTGCTTGCCAGGAAAGCACAGGGTCCTGAGTTCAATCTCCAGTACCATAAAAAAAGTGTATGTTCTCAGCATTTCCATTTACCTATAAATGACTATCTTTCCCCACTGTGCTTAATCTCTAAATTATTGCATCAATTTGTAGTGCTCTAAATTGCACTGTCAATTTAAGCTCACCAACAATATATAAAGCAGCTAACTACATATACAAAATTTGTGCTTGAAATTACAGAACAGAAGATAGAATTTTTTAATATGAATTTTATTGAGAAAGAAGTAGCAATGAGACAGTTTCAACACAGACTAGTAGGACAGTTACAATAATTAATACATTATATATTGTCTGTGTAGTAGTTATTCATAGTACAAGATGCTGCAATGATATCTTGTCTAAACACTTTTAGTTCAAAACTTTCTTCTCATTGACCTAAGAGACAGTAGCTGTATATCTATGCTGTTTTCTATATACAGATATA
>NW_004524755.1:10136-13608 GCF_000260255.1 Octodon degus | reverse complement strand
TATATATATTTTTTTTTTTACTACAAAATGGACCTTCATTTATATCCCCCTTTTTTGTTTACTTTTGTAAGAGATGGGTATTCCATTGCCATTCATATATTGTAGGTGCATGAATTCAGCAGAGTAATCCAATATAGTCCAGTAGTCCATATTAGTAGTGGGTTATCCACATGAATGGCAATGTCAAAAGTTGTTGACTTAAGCCTTCTACAGCTCAGCATATGAATATGGCTTTACTTTTTATACCTCATTTTTATACTTTTCTGCTGCATGATTATTAAGAGATAAATTCAATTACTAATATTCATAGTTCTTCCTAGCTACTGACCCAAAATGTTGATGTTTAATTCCATATTTGTGACCCCTTCTTTGGGTATACAAGTTGAATATATCTTTGCTGAAATGCTTGGGATAAGAAGTCTTTTATGAAGACAGTGTAATACTAAAATCACACTTGAAATACTGTCATTTTGGTCTTCTAAATGCATATTGCTTCTAATGTCATATCAATTATTGCTATACTCGCTGTAAAGTTTTGTAAAAAAAAAGGCAATAAAAGAAAATGAGAGACAAAGAAAAAAAAGTAATAGGATTGTCCTGCTACAATGTTGTATATGGTTGTGATTTTTGAATTTCTGTGTGGAACTGTATAATTTTTAAACATTCTATTGGGATTTAAATTTTAGAATATCCATGGTTGTTGGAAAATAGCAGTTCCATGTTCTGTCTAAGGTGTTTGATATTCAGACAGATAGTGATGTTAAGCTTAATTGCCTCTGTTACAGGGTAATAATATCATTAAGCTTCTCTTCTGGATGTTTAACAACTAAAGTTTGCAGAGCAAAAATTGGAGAGATAGATGAGCCTAAAGTATAGCTGACATTTTGGCCCTGGCCCTCCATGGTCAGTGAGGACTCAGGACATAAGAAAACCTGTGGTGTGACATCCTACAACTAAAAGGTATTGTAAATTTTCTGATCAAGGAGATTTTGGGACCACATAGGAAAATGATCAGCAAGGTACAGTGTGCCTAAGAAGAGTCATCTAGAGAGAAGAAATTCTCTCAGGATTTCACAGATAGCAAATTGGTCAAGCGAGGGCCATGACTCAACCAGATGTCAGACACTGAAAAAAGATCTACAAGATGTTGTACAAGGTTCCAGGGTAAACCCTGTGGGGATTTGACTCAACCAGATGTCAGACACTGAAAAAAGATCTACAAGATGTTGTACAAAGTTCCAGGGTAAACCCTGTGGGGATTTGACTGACCTTTTAGACAGCAAAAGTTACATTTTTAGTTATATATAAGTCTTACTTTAACTTGGTTTTAATCATCCAGCAGCAAAGTGTAGCCACAAGGTATAAAAAGTAAAGCTTGGGCCTGGTGAGATAGCTCAGTAGTATAAGCACTTGCCTGGCAAGCACTAGGGCCTGAGTTAAATCCCCGGTTCTGCCAAAAAAATTAAAATAAAATAAAATAAAGCTATGTTAATATGTTGAGCTGTAAAAGGCTCAAGTCAACAACTTCTGACAATTGCCATATGTGCTGATAGCTCACTACTATTATGGGCCAGGGAGATAGCTCAGTAGAATATGCACTTGCCTGGCAAGCACAGGGTCCTGAGTTCAATCCCTGGTGAAAGAAAGAAAGAAAGAACAAACAAATGAACGAAAGAAAGAAAGAAACAAGCACTATTATGGATTATTGGTATATATTGGGTTATTTTGTGAATTCAAGTATCTACAATCTCTGGACTGGCATCAAGTATGAAAAGGTCCTTTAATGAGTTCTCCAAATATAGCTCCTCTAACTGCAGTGGAACACCCATCTTTGACAAAGCAAAAAAAAAAAGGGGGTATGTTGGGAAACATGGAAGCCAGAAAATGGATCAATTGTGTGTAGGCTGGACTAGACCTCAGTGCTAAGGCAAACAAGCTACCTCAGTCCTGAGATAAACATCCTGTCTACTTAAAGTCAGTTATTAGTCACTAGAAAGCATTATGTCACATGTTATTAACTTTCCAAAAATATAAAAAAATACTGTTGTGCCAAAAAATATGTATAAACAAGATAGTTAGAATAGGTATACAACTACTTTCTCTTAGTTCATTGAGAAGAAAAGGTTTGTAATACTCTTGTTTAGACAAGATATCATGTCTACATCTTGTCCTCTGAATCATTACTATAAAGACAACAATATGAACTGTATTAATTATTGTAACTGTTATACTAACCTATTTTGAAGCTGTTTCATTGCTATTTTATCTTTTTTACTCATTAAAATGAATTAAAAAAATAAACAAAAAGTCTTTTAAATTTTTGATATTTTGGGTTATGGAATATTGACGTGTATGTAATGAAATACCTTGAGATAGGAGCCTTCCATAAACAGAAAATTCGTTTATGTTTTCTGCAGATGTTATATTGATTGGCTGAAGACAACTTTTGTACAAATATTTGTATGCATGCATGTATTTATTTAGTCTTGTATTTTGTACAAGGTCTCACTACACAGCTCAGACTCTTAGTAATCATGCTGTTTTCAACCTCCCCCGTGCTGGGATTACAGGTACATGCCAGCACACCTGGACTCAGTCACCTGCTCAGGGAACCTGGAGGGCGGGGGCGTGCCTGGCATGACATACAAATATTTTTAGCGCACCTACTTTTTGACTAAAACCTGTCACATGATGCTGTCTGAGGCATCATTTTAATGTTTGAAAGTGTTGAGATCCTACAGTATTTCAGGTTTAAATTCTCTGATTAGGGATATGCAACTTGGGGCCAGCAAGATTGCTGAGTGGTCTAAAGTAACTGCTTAGGCCTGCGCAGAGGGCCACAATTCCATCCCTGACACCACAGGCTGCTCCAGCCCCACCTTCAGGGAGGGCTGAGCCAGCCAGCAAAAAGGGTATATGACGTGTATTTTGTTCTAGCTTGGAATTCCTTTATGTTATTCTTCATGTTCTTGGTTCCTAAAAAGAGAACTTTGCATAAATAGGAAAATATTACTTACCCTTGGCACAATTGATCCGTGAAAAACAAATGCTATTGTTTTGAAGATGCATCATCCTGGTTTGAGCATTTTTATACACATGTGAGATATTATTTTATATAATGCAAATTTACCACTCCATTAAGCTCTAGCTCTGCAGTCATGTTTTTGTCATAGAGCACGGACTCGCCAGTAGACTCTCTGCCTCCATTTCCATTTTGTTCTCCTTTCCTTTCCTGGAATTACTTTACTCCATACTTTTTCTATTTTGTAAATACTAATATAATTTCTTCTGGTAATCTCACGAACTTAAAACATTCAACATCTACTTCTATATGTGTGATTTATAATGCAATGTTTAAACTCATTTGTGGTCCTTGTTTCTATTTTCACATTTCTTGTTACTGATGAACATTTGCTCAGATGTCAAGATAGTATCAACCACTTCGTATGCTTTTTTTTTTTTTTTTTTTTTG
>NW_004524755.1:0-9985 GCF_000260255.1 Octodon degus | reverse complement strand
TAGATCTAAAAACTACATTGTCAGTATAGTAGTATCCAATACCTTGTTTCACTTTTTTATTTTAAAAAGAGGAAAAGTAAACAATAAAAATAAACAATGAAAAATAAAATTTTATGAAAACAATAAAAATCATATAAAATATCAAAACAAGCTCTTTTACAAGTTTTCAGTATTTCCAACACATCTTCTGATGTACTGCTTGTACTTATAGATATAGGCTTTGTGTTTATAGAGACATGAATTACTAAGTAATATCTAGTTCTAGTTATGTGATCAATTTGCCTTGATTGTTTTCATTACATATGTGTGTGTCTTTGCGTCTGTGTGATATCATACATTTTTGTACTGATTAAAGAAAATAAAGAAAATTGAGAATAGTTGCTTGATAAGGGAACAAAAATTAAAAGATGATAAGCTTATTTTGTTATTTTTAAAGCGAGTACAAATTAGAGATAAAACAAAAAAATTGCAAGTGATACAGAATTTTACTCAACAAAGTAATATGAATTTCACAGTATTTATTGTCATACAGTATTGTCTCCCAACCAACTCTTCATATTCCCAGATCTATGCATGTAAAATTGGAAGAAGAAATAAATGTATAAGAAATTAAGAAGAGAAAAAGTAAAATCAAGTGGAAAAAGGGAATTAAACATTTAAATATTATTTGCTCCTTTTGATAGATCAACAGAAATGTGAAGTACAGTTGTCCAAACCATCCTGCTTACATACATAGGTAAATCTCATTCCTCCATTCCCTCTCCTGTCCGTCTCAACTCAGTAACTCTTTCCTTTTGAATAAGTTCATTCCTTTTTCCGAGTATATATTGTATCCTTTAGATTCCATTTTTCTCTTTCAGGTTCTCACACTGAGACTGTGCAATGTTTGTACATGCAGTTCTGATTTATTTCACTTAAGAGTACGTTCCTAAATTCCATCCATTTACAGGTAAAACTCAAAATTTATCTTGTTTTATAGCTGAATAATACTCCATTGTATAAAAATACCACATCTTCTTTATCTGTTCTTCAGTTAATGGGCATCTGGGTGATTCCCAGGATTTAGCTATGACAAAGTGCACTGCTATAAACATGGGTATACACATATCACTGTGGTATGACGTTTTCAATTCTTCATGAAAAATGCCCAGGAGAGGAATAACTGGCTTGAATTGATTCTCCAATTCTAGCTTTTCAAGGAATCTCCACACTCATTTTCATAGTATTTGTTTCAGTGTGTACTTCCACCAACAATGGAAAGGGTTTGTTTTTCTCCACAGCTACTACAGCATTTGTTATTGGATGACTTCTTTATGTTAGCTATTCTTTCTAGTGTGAGATGGAATCTGTGTTGTTTTCATTTGCATTTGAAGTATGACCAATGATGTTGAACATTTTTTCATATACTTACTAGCCATTTGTATTTTTTTCGCTGAGAAGTGTATATTCCTCTACAATGTCCATTCTTGGATTGGGTCTTTGAAATTGGGGGATCGGATTTTTATTTAATTCTTCATATGTTCTAGATAGAAGGCCTTTGTTGGAAGGACAGGAAGCTACAATTTCTTTCCAGTTTTTGGGTTTTCTTTTGTTCTGTTGGAGATTTGCTTTGAAGTGCAGAATCTTTTCAAAAATGTGGGGTTCTAGTTGTTGATTATTTGAAATATTTCCCATGAGGATCAGTTTTTGTTCGTGAACTTTCTACATACACCTGTGTCTTTAAGATTTGTACCTACATTTCCCCCCAGAAGATGTGGTGTTTCTGTTTCAATATTTAAATCTTTGAAGCATTTTGACTATAGCTTTGTGCATGCTGATATGAATGGGTCTAGTTTAAGCCTTTGTCATGTGGACAGCTAGTTTTTACAGCACCATGTTTAAAGAATGTCTTTTTCCCACTGAGAATGTTTGGCCTCATTATCAATGATAAGGTGTCTGAGTATGTTCTTAGTTGTGTCTGCTCTTGTAATCTGTTACACTGATCTTCAGGTCTGCCTCTATGCCAGTGTCATGCTGATTTTGTCACCATGGTTTTATAATATAATTTTTGGTCAGGGAAAGTGATACCATGCACTTTTCTTTGCTTCCCAGGATTGCTTTTGATATTCTGGGTCTCCTCTTGTTCCAAATGAAGTTGAGGATACTTTTCTTTAGCTCTGTGAGACATACTAATAATATTTTAACCAGAGTTGCATTGTGTCTGCATAACAATTAGGAGAGTATGTCATTTTCACAGTGTTGGTCCTACTTATTCAAGAGCATGACATATTTTTCCATTTTCTCAAATTATTTTCAAACTCTTCTCTCAGAATACCTTAATTTTCACTGTAGAAATCTTTTATATCCTTAGTGTGACTGATTTGTAAGTATTTCATTTTTTGTATGTTATTGTGAAAGGTTTGGTCTCCCTAATTTCTCTCTCCATGTGCTTGTTATTTTTGCATAAAATGCTACTGACTGTTAGGTTTTAACTTTGTATCCAGCTACATTGTTGAATTTGGTGATTAAATCTAGCAGACTCTTGGTGGAAATTTTGGAGCCATCTATGTAGCATATCATGTCATCTACAAATAATGAGCGTTTCACTTTTTCTTTTCCAATCTTTATTCCCTTTATTTCTCTTTCTTCTCTAATACCTCTGGCTAATGTTTCCAGAACTATATTGAATAAAAGTGGAGACAGTCGATATCCTTGTTTTGTTCCTGATTTTAAAGTGAAGGCCTTCCACTTTTGCCCATTTAAAATGATATTGGCTGTTGGTTTTTCATAGATGGCTTACATCAGTTTGAGACATAGACCATGTATTCTGATTATCTGTAGGGCTTTTATCATGAATGAGCATTGGACTTTGTCAAAACCTTTTTCTGCACTTACTGAGATGCTCACATGGCTTTTGTTCTTGGTTCTATCGATGTGTTGTTTATATTTCTTGATTTCTGTATGTTGAATCATGTCTGCATTTCTGGAATGACTCTCACTTGATCATAATGTATAATCTTGATTTGCTGTAATATGTTTGCTAGTATTTTATTGAGGATTTTTGCATTTATATTCTTTAGAGTTTGGCTTGTAGTTCTCTTTTTTAGTTGGATCATTCTCTGGTTTGGGAATCAGAGTAATACTTCTCTCCAGGAATGAATATGGAAGAATTGCTTCATTTTCAATTTCACTGAAGAATTTGAGAAGAGTTGGCATTAAATCTTTTCTAAATTTCTTGTAGAATTCTTCTTTGAGTCCATCAGGACCTGGGTTTTTCTTTGTTGGTAGATTTTTAAATTACATTTTCAATTTTGTTTCTCATTATTGGGTTATTCAGAATTTGTATATCTTCTTGACTCAGCTTTGATATTTCATATGTATGTAGGATCCTCCATTTCCTCTGTGTTTCCATTCTGTGAGCGTAAAGATTTGGAGTATTGATCGTCTCAATTACTTGACAGTCTGTAGTGATTTCAACCTTTTCATTCTTTATTGCATGAATTTAGGTTTTTCTTTCATTTTTTGATTGGGTTGCCTAGGTGTTTATCAACATTATTTACTGTTTCAAAGAACCAACTCTTTGATTCAAAAATACAAATTTGTTTTTTGTATTTTTTCTTTGTCACTGATGCATTGATTTCTGCCCTAATCTTCATCATTTCCTGCCTTCTTTGGCTTTTGGACTTGACTTGCTCTTCTTTTTCTAGGAGCTTGAGATGCAGAATAAGTTCATTTATTTGGGCTTGTTCTGTTTTCCTCATGTGCAAATTTATTGCTGTAAATTTTCCTCTTAAGACCACTTTCAATGCATCTGACAGGTTTTGGGAGATTGTACCTGTATTTTTGTTTGATTGTAAATATGTTTAATTTGTTCTTTAATTTCATCTATGACCCATTGTTTGATTAGGAGATTGTTATTTAATTTTCATGAATTTGTAGTATTTTTTTCATTTCCTTTGTCAATAATTGCCATTTTATTGCACTGTGGTCAGATAGTATACCTGGGATAATTCCAATTCCTTTGCCTTTACTTATGAGTGCTCTGTGTGTTAGCATACGGTCTATTTTGGAAAATGTCCCATATGCTGCTGAGAAGAGTGTGCTACTCTGTTTTTGCTGGGTGACACACTCAGTAATGGTCTACCAAGTCAATTTCTTCAAAAGTTTTGTTCAGTTCTGTTATTTCTTTGCTCATTTTTGCCCAGTTGATCTATCTCTTTGTGACAGTGTAGAATTAAAGTCCCCCATTATAACTGTATTTTTGCCCATTTGATTTTTCATGCTTGTTGAAATTTCTGTTATGTGGATGTGTACATCTATATGGGTGAACATATTTATAATTGTTATCTCTTCCTCTTGCAATTTTCTCTTAATAAGTATATAGTGATCATCTTTGTCTCTTTGAATAATTTTTGTTTTGAAGTTGATATTGTCAGCAACCAGGATAGCTGCACATGCTTATTTCAGATTTTCTGTGGCGTGGAGAATTGTTTTCCATCCTTTGACATTTAGTCTGTGAATTTCCTTTTGAGTTAAATGTGTTTGTTCTATGCAGTATATTATTGGATTTTGTTTCTGAATTCACTCTGCTAGTCTGTTGCTTTTGATTGGTGAATTGAGGCCATTTAGATTGGTTGTTATAACTGATACGTATTGGATTGGCTTTGTCATGTTATTTTCCTGTTGTAGGTTCCATATCTTCCCCTCTTTTTAAATGTTTTCTGTTTGGTGGTCCCTTTCTGTTGCTCTTGAAGCTATGATCACTTCTGTCTCTTTCTGCAACATCTGTCAGTACTCCTGTAGAGTTGGTTTAGTGGCCATGAATATCTTCAATTGTTCTTTGTCATAGAAGGGTCTTATTTCTCCATTGAATTTGATAGATAGTTGTGCAGTTTACCTCAGATGAGTTGGAAGTTATTTTCTTTCAGGACCTTTAATACTTCACCCCAAGCTCTTCTTGATTTAATGGTTTGTGTTGAGAATTTGACATGATTCTGATTTTTACATTGTTGGTGATCTGTTTCTTCTCTTTAGCAGTTTTAACATTCTATTCTTTGGCTAAACTTCTGAGATCTTGATTATTATGTGTCTAGATGTCGATTTATTGTGATTATGGCTGTATGGACTTCTATTTGCCTCAATTATCTGTATGTCTGGTTCTTTTCTCATGTTTGGAAAATTTTCATTTTTTTTTCTTTTTATTTATTTATTTTTGTAGCTTTCTTGAGTAGTTTATTAGGTCTTTCACCTGGTAAATACATTGGGTGCCTGTACTCATACTATTTAAAATCATTCACAATGTATCAGGTTACCTACAGAAATCTGACTCTATTCTAAGTCAGAGAATACGTTGGACAGTGTGTGACTGTTTTCGCTGGTGACTGGGCAAGGAATACGGCATAAGGCAGGGATTGTGAACTTTCTAGAGATTTTAGATCTTGTGACTAAAGCAACTTTTTTGACTTTCAAGTTCTGAAAGTTAGAAACTGTAAGAGGAATAGAATTTGCCTGCAGGAAAATTCATCATTTTCCTGGAGGAAACAGATAAAATGAAAAGATTCAAAGTGTACATAAAAGCAGTGTCACTTAACTCTTATGGTCATATGAATAACAAACTGATAAGCTGAGGTTGTGAACTCTGTCTGTCTGTCTGTCTGTCTGTGTGTATACATTTTATGTGTGTACAACACAAACTGTATAGCGGTGGTGATAAACCTATGGTGCGTGTACCACAGCAGACTCTTTGTATGGCAAATTTTCCACTAGTACTTCTGAAGATAGTTTTTATGTCATTTGTGCTCTTCCACTGCTTCACTGACACCTATTATCCTTACATTATTTTTCTTTGCATGGTCTTGTAGCTGCTGAATTGTTATTTCCTGCTTCCTTGTTAGTTTTAAGAGGTCTTTTCTTTCACCTTCATTAGCTGCACCACTGGTCTTTGTTGTCTGAAAGTCTATTTTCATTTTCTTTTAAACATTTTAACAGCTTTCAATGGAGTTCTTCATTTCCTGGATATCTGTTTGAATCTGTTTCATGATTATAATTCTTTCCTGTATTGTTCATTCAGTGTTTCCATCATTTTTCTTTTCTCCTCTACCTTTTTATGTATTTGTTCTTTAGCTGTGCTGATCAATTCTTTCATGATTGTTGTCATTTCTTTTTGGACCTGAGAAATTATTTCTGCTCTTCTTTGTTTTATAGACTGGTGGACTTGTATCTTTACTTCAGTTTCTGTCATATCAGATATTTTAGTTGTGTGATTTTCAAGTTCTTGCATGTCTTTGTCTCGTGAATTTGCACTGGGTGGTCTCAAGATTTGAGATTGCTTTTTTTCTCCTGTGTTTTGTTATTTTTAAAGTTCCCAGTAATCACCCAGTGAGAGCCCCAAAGTCTGCCAAGGTCCTGAAATGGCTCCAGGAGAGCACCACACCTACTCATGCTGGGCTCCTACATCACAGCTCTCCTGCATTCCGCATGCTACTCAGAGTCCTCCTAAGTTCTTAAAAGTTTGAACTGGCACCAGCAAAAGCCCCACATCTTTGCACTAGCAGAGTCCCACAGGTTCCATAGAGTCTGCAAAATTTCTGAAATGGTGTCA
The DNA here is from genome assembly GCF_000260255.1 of Octodon degus. Taxonomy (NCBI): domain Eukaryota; kingdom Metazoa; phylum Chordata; class Mammalia; order Rodentia; family Octodontidae; genus Octodon; species Octodon degus. Next base: position 3,405 of record NW_004524755.1, on the reverse strand, counting down.
AAAAAGTTCCAAGCTGGAGCACACTGGGTCCATATGATCAATGTATTAATACCTTCCCCCTCAGTATACCAACTCATCAATGCCTTATTTAGAAAATTGTATCTGTTTATAAGGGTAAAAAATTTAAATAAATTTGTAGTAAATATCCTGCATCTGACACATGTATTCTATCATAAATATTTTATTTTATTGTTTTTCATATATTTATATATCTAGCTTTCCATTGATCTTATCTCAATGTTGTAAGCATAATATTCTCTGTCTTCAATATTTCAGCATTCATAATTTACTTGGTGAAGGTGGTGGCTGTGGCATTGAGTACATAGAAAAAGAGAGAAATTAAACATATAAATATAAAGACAGGTAATACATCCATTTTTCAGACATTTTCATCTTTCAATTTTTAACCTCCATATAAATTTTGGCTTTGGGATTCTCTACTCTATACTGTTTGTATGAATTTAGTTTTGCTTAACATCATTTTGAGATTCATCTGTGTCACTGGATATATCAATAATCCATTCTATGAAAAATAATTCACACTTTCCCTTACAGGCATACCCTCAGAATTTTTCCAGTGTGCAGCTGCTACAACTATAATTATATGGGGTTTTATAAAAGTTTTGTAGACATACATATCATTTTTACTGCATTAATACTTGGTAAGGAAACTGCTACATCATAAGTCAGGTATACATTTATGTATATAAAAACTTTTTTTTCCAAATGTAGCTGTGGTTGTACAGGCTCCAATTCTGCAGATCATGTATAACACTTCAGTTGCTCTATATAAATTCACATTTGCTTCATTTTTTGGAAATAATTTCTAGTCAGTGAGGTGGTTCTAAATTCTCTCCTTGGTTTTTATGTATAGGAATGTTTGCAGCTTTACCTGAGTTCCCCTAGTGGATACTTACTTGGCTTCACATTTTGCGTGGTAGTCAAAGCATCCTTTCGTAATGTCACCCCTTCCAAGTATAATTTCTTCTCCATAATCTGTTCACTTTTTCATTATGTTCTAGTTGCTTTAGTCTTGAATTGTTACAGGGAATTTACAATTATCTCTGAGACATTCATGCCCCTTAGTAGGAATCTAGCTGTACCAGAAGTGGAACTCACTATGTTTGTAAGCTTTTCAAACATTCTTGTATTTTGTATTATATTTTTAAATATTCCAAGTCATTATTTTTGATTACAAATAAATATACTGGTATCCATAAGCAATTCCTTTGTTTAAAATGTCTTTAATTTTGTCAGTTCATAGAAAAAATACATCCCAATCCCATAGATGTAGATTGATGTTCAATATTCTCTATTATTCAGTAATGTGCTAGTTTTTTCAATATAGATTCTTATTATGTTAATACCGTGTTAGAATCATTTTCTACAGAGGATATTATATATATATATATAAGCATTTCTACCAATGAGATTGTAACTTTAAATTTCACTACTAAATTTAGTCTCTTTTCATATATGGATTAGAATTTCAACTTAAACTATTATTATCTGATTTACTTTTAGTAATGCATATTTTAATAATAGGAATAATATTAATATTAAAATATCAGTTAAAATTTGTTTAATAATCACATTTGCCAAGGATTGTTCTAAGAATTCTGCTTATCCTTTAAAGTTTTCACAATGATCATATATATTACCTATTATTGCTCTTCTCATATGCAGATAAGACAAATAGGCATCAGAAGGCTATAGGCCAAATTACTCAGCTGTCAAAGAGAGGAACCCAGACTGGAAATCAGTCAGATAAATCTGAGTCTAATACATATTATTTAAGTTTTGGAGAAATTGTAGTTAATAATATATATCATCTCATACTGTTGTTATAAGAACATAATTATTAAAATTTTAGTATATAGTATGTGCTTAATAAATATATTTTATTTTTTAACGTTTCCTCTAATTCTTGGGCTAATTATTTACCATTTATTTCTATTTCCTAATCTATAAAAGATAAAAAGTTATACCCTTTACATTGTAGACTTTTGTTAGGATTAAATGATTTAATACACCACTCTGATCTCTGGGAAAGCTGTAGAGCACACCATGTACTACGATGTAAATCCCAACTTGAAACAATAGGGTTAGCATCTCCCATGCTGTAGATGTACTATCATGAGCTGCAGATACTAAGCGTTTAACTTGTAAAGACCTTGGATTGTATTTCATTTATCATTGCATTTCAAATAATTTTCACAAGATTGTATTTTTATTATAAGTTTTGTAAAAATTATTTAACAAATCTCAAATGTTAGAGTAAAAAATGTCTGACACTGGCAATAGACTAAAATGCTGAATTGATTCTGAAAACACTGATGAGCTGGATTCCTGAAAGTACAAGTCATGTGATGTGGTTCTGTCCCAATAAACTGAGCACAGTCTACTTCTTTTATGTATATTAGCAAGCAGAATGATTCAACATTTTTCTAAAAGGCAAACACTTCTGGAAAACTTTTTTCAATCCTCTTGAAGTTGGTATACTTTTTTTTTTTTTTGTATGTCAGTAGAGGGTCTACATGGATTACAGGGACTCACTATGTAGATCAGACTCATAGTGGTTCACCTGTGTTCAGCTTCCTAAGGCCTGGAATTACTGGGGCATTCCATCAAGCCCAGACTCAATCCCCATCTCAGAGTGGAAGTTGGTATATTTGTAATTGCCTGTTTCTCAGTTTGTCTTCAATCCAAAAGACATACAGTTAGTATTCATTTTTCATTCATTTTTAAAACAGAAATGTCCTGTATTTTCTCTTGAAACTTGTTATGAAAAATGTTTAAGATTTCAACTTTATTTTTGTAAAATTTGTATTCATTTTAATGAGAAAAAAGATAAAACAGCAATGAAACAGTTTTAAAACAGGTTAGTAGGATGTTCACAGTAATTAACACATTGCATATTGTTGTCTTCATAGTAGTTATTTAGAGGACAAGATGGAGACATAATTCATGTAAACAATATTTAGTACAAAATTTTATTCTCTGTGAACTAAGAGAAAGTAGCTGTATATCTATAGGTCTTGCTTTAACTTGGTCTTAATCATCTAGCAGAAAAGCGTAATTACCGATGTATAAAAAGTAAAGCTATATTAGTATGCTGAGCTGTAAAAGGCTCACGTGAACAACTTTGGACATTTACCAGTTGTGCTGTTAACTCACTACGATTATGGACTATTGGACTATATTGGGTTATTTTGCTGAATTCCAGTACCTACAATCTTTAGACTGGTTTCAAATATGAAAAAGTCCTTCAAAGCCTTCTCCAAATACAGCTTCTCTAACTGCAGTGGAGCACACACCCATCTCTGAAAAAACAGAATGAACAAGGGGGATATGTTGGGAGCCACAAAGCTAGGAAATTGATCAAATATATGAAGGTGGGACTTG
>NW_004524754.1:4920184-4921062 GCF_000260255.1 Octodon degus | reverse complement strand
AAAGGCAATCCTGGCAAAGACAAAATAGGAGGCATCACAATTCCTGACTTGAAATTATACTACAAAGCTACTGTAATAAAATCAGCATGGTAGTGACAATAAAAAAGAACCTAGGATCAATGGAATAGATTAGAAGGCACAGAAGCATATACAAACACACTCAGCCACCTTATCTTTCAGAAACAGTCCAAACACGCTCAATGGAAGAAAGACAGTCTTAGTAACAAATGGTGCTGGAAAAACTGGCTCTCTGCATATCAAAAACTAAAACTTGACCTAGGTCTGTCATCATGTACTCAGCTAAAGTAAAAACGGATTAAATATCTACACATTAAAATAGAAACACTAAATCTCCCAGAATATAAAGGAGGAGGAACTCTTGAAAATGTAGGGGTAGGCAAAGTGTTCATGAAAAAAATCAAATCACATAGGTTATTTGGGACCTGGAACCTCCTCTTCTTGGGAAGTTTCTGCATGTAAAAAGAAATTAAAAACACAGTGAAAAGACCACCCACTAATTTGGAAAAATTAATAACTAATAACCACTCAGAAAAAGGGCTGCTCTCTAGAATTCATAAAAAACTAAAATGCATTAGGGCCCCCAAATTTAAAAAACCCAATCCAGAAATGGGCATCCTAGATGAACTCACTTCTCAGAGGAAGAAATTATAGAAGCAGTTAATTATATGAAAAAATGCTCCAAATCACTATTCATCAGTGAAATGCAAATTAAAATAACACCAGGATATCATCTCACCCAATAAAGAATGGCTATTACAAAAGAAATCAACCAACAACAAATGTTGGAGTGGCTGTGGGGAAAAGGGTACCCTTCTCCACTGCTGGTGGAAATGCAGACTGGTGCAACTATTATGGAA
>NW_004524754.1:4916692-4920064 GCF_000260255.1 Octodon degus | reverse complement strand
TGATACATGTGCACCTTGGATTACAGCAGAACCATTTGAGATAGTCAAATCTTAGAAACAACCAAGAACCCCTCACCTGAGGAATGGATGAAAAAGATGTGGTATTTTAATACAATGGAGTGTTACTCAGCTATAAAGAATGATAAACTCCTAGCCTTTATGTTTAAGTGGATGTAACTTGAAGATATACTCATAAGTGAAATAAACTAGACCCATATATGTAAATATCATATAGTCCCCTATGATAAGAACTCAAAAGAAGAAATAAAAATAGAAAGGTGTAATACAATTAAAATGAAAGCGAGAACTTGAGGATTAAACAATGAAGAGAGGGCAAGGAGAAAAGATAGGAAGCATGAGAGGGGCAAAGCCATACATGTGTATGCACAAGATAGTTAAAGCAATGATCCTGAGAATCTTAAGCAGGTTTTTGAACTTAGCAGCTGATTGGTAGGATCCTCACCATGAATAACTATATATGCTGATACATGTGAAGTAAGCAACTGCACTGAAGATAAAAATGTGTAATATGAGGATCATGTTTGGAATGCCTGTCATTCTGGTATTCTAAATATGTACTGCTTGTCGTGTCATACCAATTACATCATATTGTCTCTCAATTAAATGTTTGTTTAAAATAAAAGATAAAAAGTGAATAAAAGAGAGAAGCAAAACTATCATATGACTGTCCTACCACAATGCTGTACATGGTTAGTTTTCTAAATTTCTGTGTAAAAAAATATGTAACAGTTTCTTCCGATGATTTATCTATTTTTCTATGTTTTTATTCTTTTTTTCTTCAAATTCTGTAAGGATTTAAAGTTTAACGTATCAATACTCGATGGAAAATACCTGTTCCATGTTATGTCTAAGATGTTTGATATTCAGACAGATAATGAAGTTAATCTGAACTCCTTATGATATAAGGTAATAATATCATAAAGTTTCTCTTCTTCAGGGTTTATAACTTAAGTTGGCATATCAACAATTAGAGAAACAGGACTGGACAGACAGCCAACATTTTGTACCTACCCTTTCAATGTCAGTGAGGACTCAAGACATAGGAGAACCTGTACTGAAACATCCTATAACTCAGTTGTGTCCCAAATTTTCTGATAAAGGAGATCATGGGACCACTGAGGAAAGGGATAGATGATGTAGAATGTGCCTAAGGAGAGTCCCATGGACATAAAACATTCTCTCAGGCTTTCACAGAGAAGTAATCAGTCAAGCAATGGCTGTGACTCATCTCCATGGCTGAAACTGACAAAGGATCTACAAAATGTGGTATACCGGGTTTCAGGGTAAATGCTGAGGGCATTTGGCAGACCTTGTCAGATACAAAAGTTATATTTCTTTTTTTTATACGTCTTGCTCTATCTTGGTTTTAAGCATTCAGCAAAAGAGTATAAAAACAAACTATAAAAAGTAAAGCCATATTAACATGCTGATCTGTAAAAGGCTCAAGTCAACAACTTTTGACATTGTCAGTCCCATGAATAACCCACTACTATTATGGACTCCTGGACTATGTTGGATTATTTTGCTGAATTCATGCACCTACAATATTTAAATGGCGATGGAATCCCCATCTCTGACAAAACTAAACATAATAAGGGGATATGAATGAAGGACTTTTTATCTGTATATATAAAATAGGATAGATATACAGCTAATTTATCTTAATTCAATGGGAAGAAAGATTCGTACTGATAGTGTTTGAACGTGATATCTTGTCTACATCTTGTACTATGAATAACCTCTATTAAGACAACAATATGTAATGTATTAATTTTTTTTTCAGAACCGGGGATTGAACTCAGTCCCTTTCACTTGCCACGGAAGTTCTTATTCCACTGAGCCAACTCCCAGGTACCTAATGTATTAATTACTGAAACTGTCCTAATAATTAGTTTTGAAACTGTCTAATTGGTATTTATTTCTCAATGAAGTTAATTAAAAAACAGAATAATAAACTCGCAGCCTTCCTATATAAGTTGATCCCACTTGAAGATATATTCATATGTGAAGTAAACCAAACCAACCTTTGTAAATATTACAGTCTTTGTAGCGTAAAAACTCAAATACTTTGTAGTGTAAAAACTCAAATAAATATAGAAAGTTGTCACAATTAAATGGACAGTGAGTACTTAAGAATTAAAAAACAAATAGCAAAGAGAAATGCTAGGAAACATGACTGGGGCAAAACCATATATTAATATGCACAAGATGATCAAGGCAATGATCTTGACAGTACTCAGCAGGTTTTTGAAATTAGCAGTTAATTGGTAGAATTCTTTCCCTGACTAACTATATATGCTGATACCTGTGACATAAGCAACTGAAGAGAAGATATCAATGCGTAATATGAGTGTTCTGCTACAAATGTCGGTCATTCTGGTCTTCTAAATACATACTGCTTCTAATGTCATATCAGATACTGCTGTAGTGTCTCTCAAGTAAATGTCTGTTTTAAAAAAGGGTAAAAAATGAAAACAAGACAAAAGAAATAAAAAAGATTTCTGTTATATAATTGGGTGCTCCCATGTTCGGTGTGTACATATGTACGAGTGTTACTTCTTCTTGGATTTTTCCCCTAACGAGTATATACTGGCCTTCTTTATTTTGTTTGATCATTCTTCACTTGAATTTGACACTGTGTAGGAAAGGTATTGACATCCCTGCTTTTTTCTGAGCTGCTGGGACATGTAGTATTGTTTTATGCCCTTTGACATTCAACCTATGAATTTCTTTATGAGTTAAGCATGTTTCTTGTATACAGCATGTTGTTGAATTTGCTTCCTAGTCAACTATACCTGTCTATTTCTTTTAGTTGGTGAATGGAGTCCATTTATGTTAAGGCTTATGATTGAGCTGTATTGACTTTCGATTGACATGTTATTTACTGCTGTTGTTTACTCCTTTTTATCCTGTGTTTAATTTGGTGGTTTCCTTCCATTCTAATTTGTGGCATTCTGGTCATTTTGATCCCTCTTTAGAATGTCTTTTAGGAGACTCAGTCCTAGCTCAGGTCTGGTGAGTGTGCGGAGAGCTTCCTGCTACCCTGTGCCGGCGGGACCAGTCCCAGCCCAGGCACAGCGTGGGCCGGACCCTCTCTCACCACCTGGGCCACCCCCCACCACTCTGCAGTACCTCCACCACCCCGCCCGCCGAGTAGGAATTTCTGTCGAGTCCAGGAACCCCAAGACTTAGTCACAGCCCAGGTCCCGTGAGTGTGTGGGAGAGCTTCCTCTTCCCCCTACTTCACCTTGCTTGCTCCAGGCACAGCTCAGGCCTGACATACATGCCTGAGGTGTAATCCTGCAGCTGCAATCCCTGCACAGAGTGTAGAGGATAGATCCAACCAGCTAG
>NW_004524754.1:4883689-4885313 GCF_000260255.1 Octodon degus | reverse complement strand
ATCTTTCACACACACACACACACACACACACAAACACACACACACACGCACACACACGCACACCATGTAGCCATCTTTTACAAACTTGTAGAACAAATTAAATTCATGGACCAAGGAGTCACTATATAAGTTGGGACATTTTTGTACAAAAATAGAGGATGTATAAAATGATCCTTCTCATTTAATGATCCTATTCATGTCACAGGAATGTGTCTGGATTAGTGGAAATATGCTATGATGGACATGTCCTTTTTTATTATTATGTGCTTTTGTAGGTACAAAAGAAATAGTTTTCAGTGAAATAAAAAGGAAATACTTACTTTCTAAGCCTAAAACAAATGAATAAGAAGAATACATATTTTTAGCATCATGCACGTGCAAATACACCAAGTGTAAGTGAGGCCAATGCAAGGCAGAGAAAAGAAGGCAGGCTGTAAGTGAAGTGGAGTAGCCAGCCCTCATCTAAAGCATCCTCTGTGCTTCTAGCCCTCTTTTCCAGAATGTACCAAACAGTCCTAGAAAACTCAGATTAAACCCAAACCTACTGATTTCCACCCATCAGTGAAAGTCGAGTCCCCTGGAGAAATTCAGAGTACCCTCCCATATTCTTGTAAAAACCTGAGGAATCTAACAAGGTGGCTGTGTATCTCCTTGCATTTTTGCTAAAGAAGCTAATTACAGAACCCTGTGACATATTTTCCAGATATTTTTTGTTCCTGTGATACACAAGGATATGTGCCAGTGTCACTTCTAAATGCAGGACATCTCACACATCAAAACAGCAAATTGTAATGGAAATGAATATATTTATAGCATTGAATAGACAAGATATTATAGAAGAAAAAGAGAACAAAAGAGGTAGCCAGTTAATTCTGCTGAACAATGGCTTTAGACACTAACAAATGATGTTTCCTGAACTCAGATGGCAGGGAGATAGGAGATATTTGGTGAGAAAGGCAACGCAACTTACTGCACATTTCAAGGGAGAGAGAAATGGAGAGTGAGGTGAACTGAGCCTAAGTACTAGGGAATATGAATGACATTAGATGAAATGGACAATAGAAAAAAGGAAAACTTAGCAGCAGAGATTGTGTGTGTGGAAGTAATGTGGAAGTAAGCAATATACCTTTTCTTTTTTTTTTGTATTTTAGGAAAGGGTCTACAGGGTGTTCATTGTCTCACTACTAGATCGGACTCGTACAGATCTGCCTGTTTACAGCGCGCCACCACACCCAGTCTCAATTGCCATCTCAGCCCATCACAGGGGCGAGGCCAGCACTGCAGGCTCGGGGAATAAACCCTGGCCCCTCAGCCTGCTTACAGGCGCTTTAATCCACTGAGCTATTTGACCGGCCTGCATTATATGTTGTAGACCAAATTGTATATGCCCATTAGATATTTTAAGTGGCAATAGGAATTAGCGGTAAAATGTGTAAGTTTGGAATTCAGGACAGAGTTAGGCTTTGGAGATTTGTAGCTGTGAGGTTTCAATCTGTAGATAACCTCTAAGCCCATGGACCTCAACAAGATCTCACAGAGAGTGTAGCTGTGGAACAGCAGATTATGAGGTGTATAGCAGGACAGGTCTAAATCCAAAATCTGGGGTAAAAAACACTAAAAATTC
>NW_004524754.1:4880104-4883409 GCF_000260255.1 Octodon degus | reverse complement strand
AGTTTGGCTTAAAGAAACAATGTGCACAAGCAGAGAATTTAATGAAAAATAGCATGCTTTGGTAAGATACACATCAGAGAAGCACATTAGAAATGGAATATGGTATGGAATGGACATCAGAGAATGCACCTATGAATTAAAAAGTACTGTAAGCTACATAAGTACACATCATTCAAAGATATTTACACACTAGCTGGAGATTATTCACTAGTTCTTTTTTCAAGTCTAGTAAGGCAAGTGAGTGCTAGGTAGATGATTTCAATTATTTATATTTCACCAGCAAAGGTAAGGCATGGGAGTTTTGAATACTCCGCTAGAAAAAGGCTTGTACTGTTGGTTGATCTCTAATTCAACTTAGAGAAATATGTACAAACATGAAAACATGTGATCTAGACAAAAATTGGTCAGAACAAAGATAAGGCAGAGATGAAGGAATTATGTCACCAGGAGAATAAGAAATAGAGAAAAAAGAATAAGATCTCAAAGGTGCTCCACCTACTGTTGGTCAATGATGTAGCCACAAACTGAGACAATAGAAGAAAGGTACTTAAGGAACAAGAAATGCAATGCATTGAGATCAAGGATTTTGCCTCTGTTGTACTTAATTGTAGGTCTAGAGTTTTCAGAGAACAGATTGATCAGAACACGGAATGATGGGATTATTTCAGTGATAAAGAAATTGAAAGATCACAGACTTGAAATTCAGGCAAGGTACCATAGAATATGTTGTGTGAGGTGAAGAGAGATACAGTATTAAAGTGAGAAAGACTTGGATGATGAAGCCACACCCCAACAGTTTGGGACTCTTACAAGAGAAACTCAATATGAAAATGTGGAGAAACCAGTTCCCCAACTTTCCCACAGTTCCTTCTGATGAAGCATAAAACACCAAAAACAAATGAAGGTGTCTGCAGCAGGATTGGTACTGTTATTGAGGGTATTTTTAAAACGTCACTCTCTGTTATTCCATTTTAGTTAATCTTAGGTCATTCCTACATGCTCCCTCTTCTCTGGCCTTGAAGGAGTTGTTCAGTATCTGAGAGACATTATTTGCCTATCAGTATTTACACTGGCCAAGCAAGCTCTACAGTTTTCCTTGAATGAAGCCTAATCATCCTTCATGGTTTAACCTAAACATAACTTCCTTTTTTCATTTGCATAGAGATGGATTAAAGTAAAGAAGAACAATATTTTAAGCATTAACTGCTCCTTTCAAAAAACCAAAAGAAATCAGCAGTAAAGTTATCCAAATTATCCAATCATAAAAGTAAACATCTTTTTCTATTGTCTTTCATCATTTTCCTTATCTCAGTTTTTTATTTCTTTTTTTAACCAATTTTGCACATTCATACCTGATAAACTATACAACTAATTTAAAGATAACATTATGTCATACAGCAAACATGGGTGACCATGGTTGAGTTCATTTTTTGTGGGGGGAGTTCTACAAGGTGTTTTGAAGAGTCTACAGGGTGTTCAGGGTATCACTACTTCATCAGATTTACAGTGATCTATCTGTTTGCAGCCTCCCAAGAACTGGGATTATAGGCATGCACCAACAGCCCAGTCTCTACTGCTGTCTCAGTCTGCCCTGGGTGTGGGACTGGCACGGCAGGCCCAGGAATCAAAACCCCAACTTCTGCACCAGCTTCCAGGTGCTTTAATCTGCTGAGTTATTTGGCCGGCCTGGTTGAGATCTTATTACTTTGTTTAGAAAAATTTTTATCACTTCTAGCCCTTTTTTTTTCACTATTTTGTACTCTTTAAAAGTAAAATATAATAAGGGATCAACTAGACTTAGATTTCCCAATCTGATCATACTATACTATAAGGTTTTGAACTTGTATTTAATTTTTTTGTAGCCTCAGCTTACACATTTGAATTAAATGAGCATCATAAAGCTTGACAGCAGTTTCTTGTGAGGATGAAATATTACATGTGAAAAACTCAACAGAATCATAGCAGATCTGAAGAGATTTATATAACTGAAGTTGGACCATCCACCCTCATGACTGATACAAGGACAGAGATGGACACAAGGAAGTAGTAGATCACCTGCACATGTGATATAAACTTCGTCCTTTGGAAGGCAAGATCTGGAGTTCCAAGGATCAGAAGAACACTGCCAGAGAGAAACATCTGTTTTCTGACACTGGATTCCATCTACCCAATGGGGTCTAGCACCTTCCCTGACAGATACAGAAGAGTTGAGGGTCCCACTGTCCCCACAGCCAAGCTGTCTGCAGATCACTGACAAGGTCATGTCTTCCATGGGGCTGCGGCAGACACTGCCCCAGGTCCCATTGTAGAAAACCTCCAGCCACCCAGCACACTCCTGGTCCTCGTTCATTACCCTGAGGGCCAGGAACTCTGAAACAGAAAGGAGAAAAGATACAGTAAGAGTCAATACTGAGGGCTGGAGAGATGGCTCAGTGGTCTAAAGCACCTACTTGGAACAAGCTTGGCAAAGCACAGGGACCGTGGTTCAATCCCCCAGCACCACATGCCAGCCAGCCCCACCCCCTGGTGGGCTGAGCTGGCCACACACACACACACACACACACACACACACACACACACAATAAATGTTAAAAAAATAAAAAATAAAATTAAAAAATAACATTTAAAAAAAAGAGTCAATACTGAGTGTTCTTTAAGTTCAATAGCCTGTGTTTTGAGTAATAATATCATTAAGCTGCTCCTCTGGAGGGATAAAAACTTGTTTGCAGACCAAAAAAATAGAGAAAAACAAGGGCTATAAGGATAGCCAAAACTATGGCCCTATCACCTAAAGGTCAACGAGAACTCAGGACATAAAGGAACCTGTACTGTAATATCCTGTAGCTCAATGGTGTCTCAAATTTTCTGATCAAGGAGATTATAGGGCCACAGAGGAAAGTGATTGACCATGTAGAGTGTGTCTAAGGAGAGTCACCTGGAGAGAAATCATTCTCTTAGGCTTTCATAGAGAGCAAATTGTTAAAGCTATGGCCGTGACTAATCCACCGGTCTGATACTGACAAAGGATCTACAATCTGCTGTATAAGGTTAAAGGGTAAGTCCTGAGGGAATTTGGCTGACCTTGTCAGACACAAAAGCTACATTTTTTGTCATATAGGTGCTGATTTATCTAGGTCTTAATCATCCAGCAGAAAAATATAAAAACAAGGTATAAAAAGTAAAGCTATATTAATATGCTGAGCTGTAAACAGCTCAAGTCAACAACTTCTGACATTGCCAGTCATGTGGATAACCCACTACTACTTTAGACTACTGGACTACATTGGAGTACTCTGTTGAATTTG